>NW_017304990.1:613836-633852 GCF_001594115.1 Trachymyrmex septentrionalis
AAGAACTGAACGCACGTATATTCTCAATTCTCTTTCGCTGCTTTTTGTCCTGTATTGTCGCCAGGTGAACGAATGGCTTCTAAGAATCGGATTGTTCGTGATTGAATGTCGGATCGGAAGAAACGATCGTATTGCAAGCCGAGCGATGGTACCGAGCAAAAATATCGAGACGAAAAGCCACGAAGTCGTGAAGCGGAACAGTGTCATTTGTAAATCATTCGATAGCACGGTCTTTTCGACGAGGATTGTTTCACGTTTCTCTCTCTCTCTCTCTCTCTCTCTCTCTCTCTCTCTCGAGAGAGAGAGAGAGCTAACTTTCATAGGTTTTATCCTCCGTCGTTTTATCCCTTATGCACCGCGCCGAGTGTCTTCCCTTTACTATCGAATCGCTAAATATTTATGACAGACCGTGCGTTGTATATTTTCGTTTTCGGAGCCGTCGAGTGAGCTCTATCGAATAAATCATTGCCGTTATCGTCGCTTTTGACACGTACGTAACGTAGCTTAAAGCGCCGTGTCGAAAGTATCGCTCGTGTATTATTCGTGCGGCGCGTCAAGTATGCGACTTATATACTTTCTTTCATCTTTCGCGTTCGTGCGACAGCGAATTTTTACGATGCCCCGTATCGTTGGTTGTTCCGTCGCTGGATAGGATACGGCCTTATCTCCGCGCACAGCGAGCGGCGGTTTCGTCGTGCGCACTGCCAGGAAGGAAATTGCACCGCGCACGCGCCTGTACTCGCAAAGCGCGAAGGCTTGGGACACGCGACAGATTCCGAGCTCTCTCGTGTTGCCGGGGGGAAAAAAAAAAAAAAAAAAAAATCGCGTCGTAAAAAAAAAGCGCAAGAGAGTTTTGCAAGAGAGTCGCGCGAGCTCGAGCGGCGATAAAAAAAGGCGAGCCTTCGTCCAGTACGAAAATTATGACCGGTGTACCTCTCTCGCCGCGTCAGTTTCAAGGAGAAACTCTTCCCCGCGCTATATTTTCCCGTCGACGCGTTAAAAGTTGCGTTCTAATTTCAACGTTCGTCACAGCGGCCCGTAGGGAAATCGAGATCGGCCGCTTACGAGCGTCCGGGGCCGAAACTCTTAATCGAGAATTGGAAAGGGACGAGGAATGGGTTTGATCCTCGGTTAAGAATTAACCGTGAGTTTCGTGGAACTGGGACTTCAAGTGGTCGCGCGAGGTAGTTTTGCGACACGGATTCGCAATACGGGGTCGCGCGCGTACGAAAACGTACGAATCGCACGCGTGATTTCCGTCGAAAGGAAAGTGATCCCCCGTCGTCGAGAGACCCGCGAATGACCCTCTTCGTAGCTGGTGCAACGATCCTTTCTCCGTCGATAAAGAGAGAAAAAAAAAGGAAAGGTCTGTTACTCTATTTTATCAAAAATCACTCTCGCCGCCCCTTCCGCACCCCGTGGTGTCAGCCGTGTGCGTCAGTTAAACGCTCGCTTAGAAAGACGATTGTTCGACTCCTTTTAAACGCATTTTATAGCGAAATTTGTGAAAGGAACTCCAAGGATCGCTCCTTTCAGTTTTCACGACGACACGACGTACGAAATTCTCTCGAGCGCATACAAATGACGCTCGCGCCTATGCATATTCATGCTTTTCCCGGAACGCGCGACTACTCATGTTCGAAATAATTACTTTGTCTAAAGGGCGCAGAGGGTCTTACTCGTCGACGTGATCGCGCTACGGAATTTTCTCACCGCAGGCTTGTTGTACGCACGTTTATCTCTCTGTATTCCGCGGAGATATAAGATATTCGAGCGGATAGTTACGGGGGGTGGGGAGGGGGCAAGAGTCACGTAAAGCCGTTCTCACGGAGAGCCGGATTATCTCATAGATAAATAATCATTTTCCAGTCTGTCGTATATATCGGTACCGCGATAGCGTTTGAAAATGACCGCCTTATCATTCATCGAACTCGCAACTGGATAATCTGAAAACGTTACAGATTACGATACGTACTCCTCGTCTACCCGCTTCCGATAGAGAGAAAGAGAGAACGGCTCTTTCGCCGTTTCGTGTTTTATCAATCGTGACGATTCCGGCGTGTTGATAGGAGCTCGCGTTTGCATACCGGGCCAAGCATGCCGGTCGCACTTATTACCGGAGATTGCACGTTGCCTCTCGTTACATCTTACATGACGGCGCGTACGGCGTTGCATACATACGAGGAGATATGTATGTTAAGTACACCGCAGTCGCCGCGTGCGGCTGCAAATCTAATTAGTTGCACTTTCGAATTCAGTCGATTATGCATTTTCCCGTAGCCCAACCGAGGCGCTCATTCCGTTATGTTAAGCCTTGTAACATTCTCGCGTGCATTCGTCGATTGATGGTAATAAATACTAAATATACGCGAGAGACGAACGGAGATTGATCGGCGTCGGATAAAAATCGAAAGATAATAAATTCGATCGCAAGTGGAATTTTATTGACGCGTTAACGGTTGTATAAGACGGTAAAGGTATTTGTAGAGTCTTGATATAATAACTTCCATAAAAAAAATGTGTACAACCGTATCCGTTTGGCGAAATTTATTTGGACACTTTAAAGTGTCATCGGGCGTCTTACGTGCTTCTCTTCCTTTACTGACGCTGAAAGTTCCTCGCAGTAAATAAATTGTGCCTTTCTGTTTTTCTTTCCGTACCGCCTAATTAAGTCTCGCCTTTGCTCGCCACTGCACGTCACAGAACGCAAATCACTCGCGTGATCACTTTATTTTGCTTTCTCCTTTTTTTTTTTGCACTCCGATTTCATCCTGTCGGTACTGCGTCTCACTTTTATCAGCGCTAGCGATTCGCCTTATCGCTAACAACTTCTTGCCGCGAAGCACTAACAATTCTTTGCGAGTCTAAACGCGTATATTGTAGAAACGTTCTTTGTTTTTTTTTTTATTTTCTTTATTATCCTCAATATCTTAAATCTCTCCAGACGATATTTACACGAAACTACCGCTTTCTACTTTTTCCTTTCTACACGCTGCGTTTCTTTCCCTCACGTCGATCTTCCAGATACAAAGTGGGCGAAATCTGGCTGTTTTTAATTTCGTAAAATGTTTCTTTTTTTTTTCTTAACAGGAAAAAAATGGTTGCCATTTCTCACGTTATTTCTCATTTCATTTTCGTGATCGAATGTTGGAGCTGCGGATATAGATGCGTCCCAAGAGATGCGACGTTTTCTTCTGCGAGATATCTTTTCGACGTAGGAATCACCGCGACGGCGCATACCACCAATTTTAACCACGATGTCCAGGAATACGAAGGTTTCTCTCTTCCGTGGAGAATCCTCCGGTATATCTCAATATTTTCCTGACCTGGTGTGATGTGCCGTAGTGGTTTTCCCTGCGTCGTCTGTCCGTCGTATCCGTCATAATTCGAGAGAAGATCATTCTTCGCGTCGAAGATTGCAATACCGTAAAGAGATGTAGTGGCACGGCGCATCGCACGAAGATAGCCATTAAGGATCTATTGAAAGGCGTCTTTATATAGCGTTAGTTAATAATCCATTCTACATTCGAGGAATAAAGCTGAGTTTCGATGAACGGCGCAAGTAAGATAAATCGATAGGTTACGTCACACTTTCCGTTCGTATCGAGCGTAGTTATATTCAGACGAATCACTCGCATTGACTTGTATTAATTTTGACGCGAAGCGATTCTCTTCTCACCTACCCCGTCGCAGGGATTTTACTTCGATTTAATCCTTAATAGGATTAAATTTATAGGATTATAATTTATTCGATAATTATTTATTTATTAGCGCTAATTAATAGAAATTGATTTGTTTTCGCATTATTATAACGCAATATAATAATCCTGGCAATATGTGATTCCAGAGTGTATTATAATATATTTATCTTGTATATAGCGCATGTTAAAATTATTAATCCGACGTACAGTGCGCGTCTGTATGAGCGCGATTGTAATAATCTGATTGGCCATGACCGACTACACGAGGATTGATTAAATCGCTTGGACCCCAGCGGACTTGAATAAACTCGTTTCGTGAGCGTGGAATCCGCTTATGTCTCATTTCGTCCCGGTTCCGTCCGCGTCCCTCGCTTATTTCTCAGATATACCAATACACGCGGCGACTCGCGTGACTTCCGGCGCGTGTACCCGATCGTGTAATCCGTGAAAGATAATTAACGCGCGTTCCGTTACGCCTCCTCTCTTTCTCTATCCCCTTCGATTTGCGTCGTCAAAGAAGCGCGCGTGTGCTCGGTCCGTTTGGTGCGTAATAAATGATGATCATGCGGGACCGCAAGGTGTGCTTTTCCGATATAGTTAGCCCTTCGCCGAGAGACGCAAACGCGCCTTAATAACGCAATATCGTTCCCCGGAATTTTTTGATTATCATCCTAAGGTGGGACGAGTTTATTAATGGCACGGTTGCACGTAGCACGTACTTTCTTTCTTTTTTTTTTCTCTTTTTCGCCCTTGTTGACTGATGATGAGAATCGAAAAAGCACGCGTATGTTGTATGCTACTTATTGGCATATTGCATGTCTTTATAAAAAATGTAACGCGTTGAAAAAAAAAAAAAAAATGAGTAAATGAAATAACGTATTTAATTTATTCCGCCCTTATTTCTCACGAGACTGGCATGCTCGTTGTGATAATGCACATTGTTCAACATACATACTTCCGAGGAGTAATTACAATTATATCCATTATTATAATACTTGTAATAAGGTCTGTCTACTATGTAAATTAAGTAAATGAAAGAAATTGCATTACAGCATCGTGGTCGAGGCCGATCCTCTTTATGGAAAATCGACGGCTTGTATGAAAATTATTTTAATTTACATACCATCATTCTAACCGGAAACATACCCGTTGAAACGTCGAATTACTTTCACGCACAGCCACAAAAACGTCATCCTACGTCTCTGATCGCCACGGAAACGCGTTTATCGACGAAAGTCGATTATTCCGATTTTGCGTTTGCCGCAATCTAAAAAGCAGGTCGGCCAGCATTAGACACGCTCAAGGCCCGTAATTATTAACGCGCTGACGGTAAGCGAATGGTATCATTTGGTGCGCATCGTCACTGTCATCTGGAGACACGGATGACTTTTACTGCAGAAAATTGCGCGACAAGTATCCTGCGGTATACGTGCTGAGGGATGTTAGATTTTTCTTTTGGAACTTCCACTTGAGCGTGGTTTCCAATTGAAGACTACTCGTACATGATGTGGGTAATGAATATGTTTCGTATATGGAACTGCATATATCGAATTTTTATTATTAATAAAAATTGATATTTATATTATCATTAATTTATATTATTATATTACTATTATATTAAAATTATGATAATATTCTTCATATAAACGGCCCTGTTTTAATTTCCATTACTATTCGTCATAATATTCTTATCGTCCGAAACATTAATATATAATTGATACATAATCGTTGTAAAAGAATTTGACACGCACAGAGGTGTCGTATCAGCTGAATATTTCGTCGAGTGTATATTTTTGAAGTATCGTCGCGTAATGAGAAAGTGTGCACTTCCGGCCGGGCTCTACTTGCTTCTTTATTTTCGTCTCGAGTGTGAGTAAGCACACGTGCGGAGGAGAAAAAAGAAAAAGAAGTAAGACTCGACTTCAGTGAGTCTGCTCTCGTGCAGGAATATACACACAGGGGTGACTTGGTGATTTACGAGCGGCGATTTCTCGTGCTCGGCCTCTTCTCTCGCGTCCTGTCGATCCGTTCAATAGATTCGAGTCCGGAACAAGGGAGAGTACTCGATAGATCGAGGCGCGATTAACGCGACGGCGAAGTCAATTTCGACCCACGAGAGTATCCGGACTGATTGCAAAAGTCTCCATCGCGCGCGCGCGCGATTCTGCCGTGTACACGTTACGGATGTAACGTTGAGGTATCTTATTTCATTACACATCACGTCTGGTATCGAATTATCTTTCGAACAATCGCGCATATATCATATGGCCGAATGTAGGTGTTCTCGAATAATGTACAATAACCAAAGACGGCAAGTTCAACATTTTCTATACAATTAACGTTTTACACAATTTCGACTGCGAGCCTTATAATTGTGATAACGATTGCACTTAATATTTAAAATTTTGGACAAATCTAAAAATTGAGCTATCTATATTTCGCATGTCAAACGTTTAATCGAGAAGACAAAAACATAATGTCTAATAATTGAGCTAGATATAGATTTGAAAGTAATTTTGTTGGACCGGATCAGAATAATTATCTAGGATGCTGAAGCACGCGATTGAGCGAAATAAGTTTTAAAATAAGTTCTAATCAACTTAAGCGTCGTACATAAATTACTTTGACGGTCTGAACGAAATTATTTTCAGATTTATATATATAAATTTGTATTTAAATTTTTAGACATTTCTAGTAAAATCGTTTTTCCTTCGTAGGGAGCAATAGAGAAAGAGGGGGAGGGAGTGGAGAGAGAGAGAGAGAGAAAGAAGATTGAGATGAATTTACAGATGAATAACGTACCTACATATACGTGCGAACAGAGGATGCAATACATGGCGTCAGCAAACGAGTTCCGTTTTACGGACAAACGCACATATGCGAAATCGTACACGTTAAACATTTTGATCGACCATTACCAAGAAGACGGTTTTCACTTGCGTGCGTATACCAGACTTGACTTTTGCACAAGTCAAGCTGGGTTGAGACGAGTCGCGCCAACTCGTGAAAATTGGTAGGACGCGATGTTCTTGGCGTCGTCATAAAACTTTAACGCCTCCTTGCTCGCCGTGAGTGTCTTCCCTTTGACGGAAGTCAAATACTTTTTATTTATCAGCCAATTCGCTGGTTTTACGTTCGCCCATACACGAGGGAAATACGGAACGCGATCTCATCCGAGAGCGAATTTCTCTCTGCACTTCGGACCTTCGAGCCTCGGGCTCTTTCTCAGTCGTAGCATAATGCAGGCATCATTCTTGTTGTTATTATCATTATTTGGAATTCACAACCTCTCTTCGCGTTGATCGGGCATCGTACGATATGGAAACCGTTTCGGTGACATCGTAAAGACGCCAACGATGCAACACTTCGCACCCTTTATTTTCCACTCGCGAGAAGTTGGCTCCCTCAACTCTTGGAAAAATTAACTTTCTACCGTTCATTCGATTGCTCATCGTTTGCATATGTATGCATACTTTGAACTCTTATCTACGCACGTCTGGCAAAAAAGTTGTAACGATAGAATTTTTGGGGAGGGAGAAGCTAATTTCACAAGCTAGCGTCTCAGCCACGAGAAAAAATTAGATTTATCCAGTTTCAGTCGATAGATTTTCTTTTCCGAAACAAGTTAATTTGCACACATTTAATCAAAAACTTATTAACAAATAATTGTTGGAGGGCTAACTCGGCGCTGCAAAAAATATGTTTTCGGCTTGAATTCTAAAGAAACGAAATTAAGATGACACCGTTCGATAGATTTTTGTTTGCAAAGTGCCTTAGTTAAAAAGTTATTAACAATTAAAGGTACGAGGACGATCGATTCTGGTATAGATGGGTTCAAATCGTAGATACTATACTCAAAATAGTGTGAATTAATAGATTTTGATTTGCACATTCCGTGATTAGATAAATCTGATTTGCTCGTGATTGGGGAGTTAGTGTGAAATTAGCCCCTCAAAATGGTTTTTTTTAATAACTTCTTAACGAGAAGTGTGCAAGCGAAATATGCATACGTATGCAAATGATGGGCGATCGAATGAGGTATGGAAAGTTAATTTTCGGAACATTTGAGGAGCCAACTTTACACGGTTCAATTTTCCTTCTTTGAGGTGAGACTTTTCTCTCCGTCTGCGCTCGTTACGCGAAATTGGCTTGTTTGCAAGCGATCATGTCGAGCGTAGGTGGTGGTTGGTTATGCGACGGCAACATGGCCAACAGAAAAAACGTAGCAGCGAGTAAACTCTCCCTTTGCAGTCTGAATTACGCTAATTAGCCGCGTTTCGTACGAGCAAAAAGTTTCGCAGCTGCTGTGTGTAGGTACGGTGTTTTTGCCGAGTTCTTATTTTGTTATTTATTCTCAAGGTATATTCAGATTATACGAGAGAGTCGGTAATAACATATAAAATTTACATTTTATTATTTACTTTAATAATAGAGACGATCTTCCCTTTATTTCCCTGAATATGTTGTAATAACTGTCGAACGTAATTATTGAAAAGATAATAAGAAGAGTGCTTGCATTGTTGCGGAGGCCAGAAATGTAATACGTATCATGTGTACTTTGAAACGGAGAACGATACTCCTGTTATTTTCTGTCTTATTTTCTTTAAGTACCAGTCTTTCGAATAGAAATATGCAATATGCGCGCGAGCGTTCGAAGATAAGCGCTCGCATTTTCTATCTTTCTGGGTTACCGTTGTTTGTTATTGCATACAGTCTACGTTAGTTGTTAGACACGGAACGCCGAGAGCGATTTACTAGCTACTTGGCAACACGCGACTAGAAAGTTGCTCGTGCTTTGATCGCCTAACATATAAATCGAGCATTGTTCGTATAACTGCCTGTTTGCGCGCCACGCCGTTTTCTTTCTAATTGCATTGAAATTCCGTTTATTTATGAAAGAGAGAGATGAAGAGAAGGAGAGAAAGAGAGAAAGAGAAAGAAAGAGAGAACATTTAGATGCGATATACTTAGCGTTATAGATCATTCAAGCGTATGGAATGCGTCATAATTCGCGAACGTGAACTTGCAATGTTACAAATTGCATGCGTGTCATTCCGTTTGCGATTAAAGTTTGTATTTATAATTGCATTTCTGCCAAAGAAATCGGTTGAAACAATTTTCGTACGGATTTAATGTAATAATTACATTTTGAAGAAACTCAATTAAAGTTTTATTATACTTGAAATACAGTGTTTCTAAATTTTTACATTTCTTTTTTATTTCTGAAAGGGAATTGTTACAAGTACATATTAATAAATTACGAATCCCATATACATCGAATATTAATGGATATTAAATCGGAAAAGAGAATTTTGTATTAGACATATTATTAATAGAATTAGTCATATCTTAAACGATGATTGAGTTCGTAAAATGCACGACTACAGTTCGTCGAAATTTACATATCGAAATAAAGATATAAATATATATGATAAAAATAATCACAAGTGTCTGAGTATAAAATGTTTTTGTGAATATTTCTATCAGGCTTTATCAGTCCTTTTCCTGCTGACTTGATCGTTCTTGTGGGTTTCCTGGATCGTCCGATTCAACCTTTATCCTGGTAGTTTGGCATTGACGTATCTATTGGTGATATCATCTCTTGTGATTATCATATTTGTACATATATTTATTACTTTTTCCGCTGTCTATATGAAAATTCGATCGATTGCAAGGTTGAGGTTGGGTGCATTTTTCTTTCGACCGTAATTACACAAATTCTTAATTACACAAATGAACTTCTCTCGTATATAAACTTCTTCAATTGGCCTTTTGGTTTGTGTAACAACATCAATATTATTTAATAAATGTAATCCTCTATTAACAAAACTATATCTTTTTTTCTCTAATCATCAGGAATATTTAAATTTAATTTGGCCGTATCTATTTTACTATATCAAAAAATTACTTTTGAAATGAACAACAATGAAAGTTGATTCTGTATCCGCATTGCTAATTTTAAAAAATTATATTGATCTTTAATTTTGGCCTAGTAATTATAGACGAAGAGAACGTAGTTATATTATACGTAGTTATATTACGTGTATATTTCCATGAATTGAGCTGGTACGCGAGATGCTCGGTATTCGATTCTCGTTTTTGTATCATTCAGCCCGCTACTGTTCACATTGTTATCATTCATGCGGCAAGATTTCAAAGCAGCAGGTAGCGATTGAAGCCTTTCTGTTTGTCATAGTTTTGTTCAGGATGCGATCAAGTCAAGTAGCTAAATACGCGCGCGATTATAACCTACAATTGATTGAATAGACGGCGCGAGTGAGTAACTCCTGCGATTTATGATATCCGTAAGCACATTAAGACGACAGTAATTATTTATCGAAAGATGTTTCACGTTATTCTTTCGATAGAATAAAGGAATATGCGTGATGCGTATAAAGGATCGGATATATCATGTAAAACACCGCGCAATAATTAATAATATGTACGATCTTTCCTTAGGTATCGATTTATTAATTACATTGTTGATTTAATAATTACATTGTTCAACAAAAAGCTACTTTTTTTCCCGAAGTATCACAGTATATATATATCTCAAAGGGTTTGTCGCGCTGAATATAATACCTTTGGCAAAATTTGTATAGCATGTCAGGATCTTAGATTGAGGTGAATTCGGGAAAAAATGGCATTTTAGATCATTCTAAATATTTTTTACGACAAAAGGAAAGTTTATATTCATCGCAAAAAGTCTTTGAAATATGTACTATGATGTACTTTGGTATTTATTAAATCGCGCGATTGGTATTTTAAACGAGTAAGTGCCGTATCAATAAGAAGTAATAGAGGAAGCAAAATGAAAAAGAAAGAGATATTAGAAGTGATGACAGGGGTGTTGGCTGAATAAATTATTTATTTCTTTGCAGTTGCAGAATTAATCGTTTAGTTTCGCGACAGTTGTGTGATACGTTTCCTGTGCCATTTTGGCCATCGTTCCTCTTCTCCACCGAGACTCTGAAATTGATTTTCGATCAAAATGTAACTATCGAATCGTTCGCGTTTTAGAATACTTTATAGCACTTCATTCCAAGCATCTTAGCTGATGTACTTCTAAAATGAGATTCTAGCAACGACTGTAAATATATTACAGCCTTAGGATGTGCGTTCGTCCGTGCTTTATGTAGCACATTCGTCGCAAACAATTGGGAGTTACACTTCCGGCAGACAATTTGCGCAAATATAAATTTAATACGGCATGAGAAATTTTTGAACTGTATTTGCACGATAAATAGAATCTGTGAAACACCGTTATTTATTTCCTGCGCGGATAAAAACGTGATAAACGGTAGAGAGCCATTGAAGCAATGGACTCCGTATCGTGAATGTACAATTCGAATGTAATTTGAATAAATCGTATGTACATACATGAATAGTTATAAGTCGTCGAATTTGTGTTGAGAAATTTATTAAACAAAAAATAGCATCGATTTGCGCTTTCGCTTTTTATCTAAGTAAAAAATGATAACGAGCGATATAAAAAAGAAATCAGTTTCAATCTTTGGCTCTTGAAATATTTATCGCGTAGCCGCTCAAAGTTAATTGGCTTGCCACGATAATATTTCAGAAGCGGCCTTTGCGCGACGAAAAAAAAACAAAGAAGAAACATTGTAGTTGTATGAATCGTGTCTTCCGTATCGATTTGTATTGCTAAATCGCTCTGCGAATACACGCGGAGCGATAATAATGGTCCACGTCGGCGGGATGAATACAGAGACGGAGGGAATCTGATTTCTCTCCGATCCAAGAGGAAGGGTCGGCAAGAGAAGGAGAGGTAAGAGAGCGAGAGGAATGGTAGAAGATGGAATGGGCACGTAAAGACTTTTGCCCTGCCTAAGGGGCTGGGATGTAAAAGACAGAGTCATATTAGACTGATGGACGGACGGTGGAGTTATTAATTCTGCCTTTAATGAATTCCCATGCCATTTTGCGTTTAGCCCCTGGTCTTAAAAGGCGTCAGGTCCTTTAAATGCTAATGCAACTCGATCCGATACCCGATTAATTGCCCGTTTATCGATCCGTTGTCCGTTTTTCGTAACGTAAAATAGCACAACCACCAGCTTTCGCTTTTATACATTTAGCTGATTTAGCTGTCTGTCGCTCGTGCTCTCTTGCACCTTAATTGAATTTCTTCCATTTTGTTTATTTCGAGAGCAGCTTTGCAAGTTTGTATATTTACTTTGATTTTATAATAGCTCGATACATGCATTATATATTACACGCATTTGCAACTACAATTATATTGTCTTTAAATAGCTCGCGGTTTTCATTCACGCACAGAAAAGCATTGTTTTTGACTTACACGTGGAAATTCGTTTTATCTTGTCATCGAGGAGGGATGATAAGTGGCACGAAATGGCGTAGATAATCGTGAAATATGTTCGTTGCATGCTGCTGTGTGTTTCGCAAGACCGGTTAATCGTCATAGAAACGTGCGCGCGCGCCGATCATTATTACGGGCATTTAATTATTAATCGATTGCCTGCAAAAGCTGCCGGCATGACTCCGCGTTTGTTTCTATGCATAGAAACAAAATAGTTAATGTATCTTCCAATTGATAATATTTTGCGTGTTATTTGGAGACTGATTTACAATTTATATTTAATATATATAGACGTTAAAATGTCGCGTCAGCATTACTTATAATGTAAAGTAAAAATGTATATCGCATCCGAAGTTTACAGCACGAATTAAAATATATGGCGTGTATGAATTTAAATTCGAAATTATTAAAATTGTAAATATAAATTTAATGTTTCAATTTTCTGAGTATCTTGGGAAAAATATTTATTAAAGAGAGATTTACAGTACACGGAGAGAATTTTCTTTTAAAATTTACCCTGAAAATATGATAGCTGTGGGACAATGCAATATTTTCAAGATTTTCATCACGCGCTTCACAGTGAAATTGATCAAACTTACTTTTATACTTTATTGTAGCTTTATTAACGGATGAGAGAGATTTACATTAAAAAATTCTTCGAAATACAATGTTGTCCCACGACCGTCATATTTTCGGGGTAAATTCTAAAAAGAAATTCTCTTCGTGTACTGTAAATCTCTCTTTATAAATATTTTTCCCAAGATACTCAGAAAATTGAAACATTAAATTTATATTTACAATTTTAATAATTTTGAATTTAAATTATACGGGCAAATGATTCCAGAATGTGGGAATTTTAGAAAGTGTCATTTATTTGTGTGTACACTGCATCAACGAACAAATATTAGGTGTAGTAAAAAGTCGTCGTATTTTTTAGCTCAAAGTTGTATATACAATATCTTCGTCAATAATGAATGAAATTCAAATTTAAAAAAAGGGTTTTAAAGCTTGAAATCTCTACTTTTAAAAGCTTATCACATTTTTTAAGTTTATATGAGTTTGATAATTTTTACATACCAAAAACTACGAGCTGAAAAAGACGAAAAATTTTCTTCTCACTTTGTGGATTTGTAACGTGTCCAAAACGAATTTGAGAAAATTTTCGATTACATATCGTGAAAGTTTGATACTTTCCCTACAAAATCGTTTTTTTTTAATATTCCTACGACTTTTGATTACTGAGTTATCGCGGATTAAATAAAAGAATTATTTTGACTTTAATTGCTCATAACTCCATTAAAAATTGTCGTATCGTATAATTTAAAAAAGAGATTTTTAAAGCTGAAACTTTACTCTATCAAGATATATTTATATTGTTGGTAAGAAAGTAATTGCGGTTTTTACTGATAGATGTCTTTTAAAAAAACGCGATGACTTTTTACTACACCTAATACATTCCCGGTAAACGCGACGAAACGCGCGGAATCAATATCTCGACAGTAACCGACAGTTGGGATTTTCCAGCGCGGTTAATCGCTGGGCTTACATCTTCGTTAGGCCCGCTTTATCATCCGTGGGCTTGATTAAGGTTCTTTATCAAGTCACGTCATTACTCCGTTTACCGGACTAGCGGCCGAGGTAAACGGAACACACTCGCTGGTGTGTATTTAACGCGGAATATAAATTACCTTATCGGTCCGCGTCGCTCTTTTCTCTCCCTTTTAACTTCGGATAAACAGGCGCGTATGTACGCGCCTCGCAAGAGCGCATTCAGCGATACGAGAGCTGCGCGAGCAACTTGTTATCTCGCGAAACACGCGTATACGACGAATGCGAGCTCAGGATCCGTGATCCCGTGGCGATTATCCATAGGATTCACCGCGGACGTCTCGTTGCGAGTGAAGAAAGAGAGAGAGAGAGAGAGAGAGAGAGAGAGCATCGATCGTAGATCACCGGATCACCTGCGTTTGCGGTCATTAGGCTAATACGGGGTTACACAGGCTCCACGATGCTTATTTCCGTCTAATCAATCGTCACTGCTGACGTCATCCGCCCCAATGCAGCCAGCACTCCTCTTCTTAATGCTGCACCGCATACGCAATGAATCGATTTATTCCCGCATACTGACGATTTGTTACGCAGACCGGTAAAAACGACGCGTTGTCTGGCGGTCAGATTATTTTTTCACGAGTTGCACTTTACTTATTGTAACACGTTGTATAATTGACAATACGTATTACGCGTCAATTAACAGGGTATATTTATTCGGCGCGATTCTAATTAACGTATCTCCGCAGCCATTTCGAAATTCATCAATCCTGCGTTTTAACCTTTGCGATTCTAAATAAGTCCTAATTTATCCGCGTAGCTCTTTATTCCCGAGCCACCGAGTTTGATTAATTCCGCACTCGCGAGGGGGGGAGGCTATGAATTATCGGGAATAGCAATCTGATTTATGCGGATGTGGGCTGGCAAAATGATAACTCGGACTATTAGTCGTTGTTCGTAGCTAATCGGCGGAAGTACAATGCAGAGGACGTTAGGGATGTGCGGGGAGGAGGGGGGGGGGAGGGATAGAGTAGAGACTTCTTGGTCGTTAAGGCCGCACGAGGAAGAGATTCTACCATTATCCGTTCGTTCCTTCCCCGAGTATGTATGTGGCCAGAAAGAATCGCCAATGCATCCTAATGAATGTCGATTCGCCGCGAAGATATTAAAGATACGCGTACACGCGCGGACCTCTGTGTTCCGACAGTACGGTGCATGGCGTGCCCGCGACTGCGTATCCCAAGTCAATAGCGTAAGCGAAAGCCTTGAAATTAATCTAAAGTTCGCTTACGTCGCTTTCTGCGATGAGAATTCGCTAACAATCGTTAATAATTCGCGATAAAAATCACCGGCAAACGTGTGGAGAGATCGACCCGCGTGTCGCATTGGAGAAATGGTCGACTCGTAAAAAGAAAAACGTAATGCATTTACTTTTTGTGTACGAAACTTCGAAATTCGTGTCGGATCAATTAGTGACTTGTCGGCGGCGATGCTCCGATCGTTGGATTCTTCCTCTACATCGTCATCGCGGTTCGGCAGTAAAAAGAAACGTGGCCGCATAGATTCGATCTTTCCGTAGTGAGATCGATTGTTACTTGAAATTTCCTTAGTCCGTAGGCTTCGCCTACGGTCTACGCCATTGACCGTGGAGGATCTTGCGCGCGTAGTGTCGAAAGAAGCTCTCTCTCGTGTGTAAAAGCGTACACGCAGGGTGCGTCAAACGGTACCGCAGGAATTTGCGGAATTCCAAGGTTCTTGCGCAGGCTGCGGTGCCACGACGCTACCGCGACGGCGGTATCGATCGATCGGCCGATCATTGAACGAACGAGTCTCTCGGAAACTTCCCAATTACGCTGCGAGGAAGCGCGTCGCTCGTTCGGAGGAGAGAGAAAACCGGGAAGCAGCGCGGATGCACATAATGGTCGGAAATGGCAGCGTACGTGTCAAACGTCGAGATTTATGTGCGCTCTCGTACACGTCGCGTACACGACACTCGTCACGCCGATGATTTTAATATGCGCCTTTTTTTCATACTCCTCGATGATGCGCGTCTCCATTTATATTTCTCCGAAAATAATAGTTACTTGTAAAAGCGCAAAGCGGTTACTCTCGAGATAATTTATTTCCCATATTCTTTATACGGGAATTTCAGTTTTTTTTAATTTATTAACTATTTCGCTTAAGGTATTCGTATTTGAGAAAATTTATTCATAAATCGGAAGCTTTACAAGACGGAGCTCCCTCTCGTATATTTTACTTATATCGTGTGCATGAATATTTTACTTAAACTTGCTCCGAAGGTAGAATTAATTAATTTTATTAATGTTGCACTTCGAAATGCTTTCGTTGCTCCGCGTGCGTGGTGGTTGCTACTGTAGTAGATTTTAAATTAAGAGGGAATAAAAAGTGACGCGTCTCTCTACAAATTTCGCTTTACGCGATTAATGTACGCAGATCGTATGCGCTTACATTCGGAATTTGTGTTGACTAGCTCGGGCGCACCCAACATCTGAAAAACAAATTACGTATTTAATAATACATTAATCCATATCGTTACATATTTAAGAGCGAATTATTTATACGATATCGATTGAATACGATTTTCATATCAGACAAAGAAAATTTATCAGCATGAGTAATCATATCTTCAAGGAAAAAAATTCTCTCTCTCTCTCTCTCTCTCTCTCTCTCGATTATCCGCTTTCGAAATCGGATCCGTAACGTCTTGTTTGGATGTATGTTCGTTCACCTAGCGGTGCCATCTTCTCAAAGATGCGAAACTAAACTTACCTTTTATAGGCGAGCTCGTATTACGTAAAAGTACGAGCGACATCATTGCATGCACGAATCGACATAAAGCAGCCGCATATCCAACTTTATAATGCTGATCTCTCCAGTTGCTCCCTTTCTTCTGTCTCTTTTTCTCTCTGTTTCTCTCTCTCTCTCTCTCTCTCTCTCCTACTTGTGCGCCAGTCCTGTTTCCCAGTGGGTTAACGAAGAAAGTATGTGGTGTAACCCACTCGAACTTACGTGCCGGCGAAGCGTACAAAGTGTGGGCAGAATGATCCGGTAGTCCCACGTGTTCTATCGACGATTAATCCGCCCCAAGATAGGAAATCGATTCACGCCGAACTGATTTAAATCCTTTGCTCCAATCGTGTGTTATTGAGCAATATATGTTAATGTCAGTGTCGCAGGCATTATTATTTTGACGTGTATTAATAGAATTTTAATGATAGGGAAAAGAAAGATAAAGAGATTTTATCGATATTCTGTGTACTTCATAATTTTCGCAAATCTAGGAAATTGCAAGTGATATTTTCGATAGCGAAATAGATTTGTTATTGATGTAGCCCTAATGGAAAGAATTCTTAGAAATATGTCATTAATATATATTAGATTAAGTAAAAAGTCATCGCGTATTTTTTAGCTCAAAGTTGTATATACAATATCTTCGTCAATAATGAATGAAATTCAAATTTTAAAAAAGGGTTTTAAAGCTTGAAATCTCTACTTTTAAAAGCTTATCACATTTTTTAAGTTTATATGAGTTTGATAATTTTTACATACCAAAAACTACGAGCTGAAAAAGACGAAAAATTTTCTTCTCACTTTGTGGATTTGTAACGTGTCCAAAACGAATTTGAGAAAATTTTCGATTACCTATCGTGAAAGCTTGATACTTTCCCTACAAAATCGTTTTTTTTTAATATTCCTACGACTTTTGATTACTGAGTTATCGCGGATTAAATAAAAGAATTATTTTGACTTTAATTGCTCATAACTCCATTAAAAATTGTCGTATCGTATAATTTAAAAAAGAGATTTTTAAAGCTGAAACTTTACTCTATCAAGATATATTTATATTGTTGGTAAGAAAGTAATTGCAGTTTTTACTGATAGATGTCTTTTAAAAAAACGCGATGACTTTTTACTTAACCTAATATATATATATATGTTATATATGTTTAATACGTATAATAATTGTGTAAAATTTTAAAAAGAACTTGGAGATAAATTTTGATCTAAATTACAATTTTATGAGAAAATTTCCGTTTGTTTGGTTGTAACAATATTATACGAATATCGAATTCAGACGAAGAGATTGACGAAAAATTTTCCGTAAGAATAATTGATCGTTATTGATACGCATTAGAATGACGTCGCGTCGGCTAGATTTGAAGTATTACGATAGTAAATCGAGATAGATAGTTTCTCTTTTACGTTAAAGTCTAACTAAAGTATAGCTTTGGACCAAAGATAACGACGACAGAGAGAAGTTCGCCTCGGGCGATCGTTTCTCGTTATAATCTCATCGATCAGCGTGTCGCACGGATCGAGGAAATCCGGCTATATTTTACGAGGAGGATTTTCAAAACTGATGAGGTCCGTCAGGAGGTTTACGAGATCACGTGCAAGAAGAATTAGGAAAATCGCGCGCGTAAGTGTGGGATCCTTGCAAAATAGATCGTAAGAGAGGAATCGAAGGGAGTCCCCACCTTTCACGCGTCTTCCTCTCGTAAGTATATTTAAATCCCGCGATTCCTTCTTTCTCTCTCCACGCTGTTGTCTCTCTCACGAGAGAATTCATAATTCAGTATTCTCACGAGATGCGTGCCACTTGACTTTTTTTTTTCGGGAGACGCCCGTTAACATTTCGAAATCCCACTCGTAAACCTTTCCGCCAGCTCGCAATACGAATCCATTATAGACTGTATAATTATGTCTTCATTTATCAGTCAGTCGCGTTTAACATCTTCTACATTATGTAACCGTAAAACGTCGAAACGGTATAATTATTTTACGTATTAACTTCGTTATTCATAGACACCCGTGGAAGTAATAAATTTTCACCTATTTCGCGAAAATGTTCTATTACAGTACTTCTTTGACAATAGACCGATAAACTTAACATGAACGAAACGTAATTCTGTCGATGACAGATTGAAAAATTCTATAACTAATAACTCTAGGGTTGTTGGGGGGGGGGGTTACGCAATCGTAATGAAATATCGCCAAACATTACGAAAGACCGCGGCAGCAGCTTGTTTACTCGAAGTACGCGAGATGAATCCTCGCGGAAGACGCGCCACGCGCGTGGAAGTATCACTTATTCACGTTCTTCCGTTTTCACAACGTACGGTGATTGCAGGAATTTCTGTCTTCCTGCCGGCACGCCTTGTACGCGACGCGGATTAATTAAAATTACGAGATGCAATTAGCGATCGTTACGTGCCGGCGTATTATTCGGTGAAAGTGTTGAGAATCTCGACCTATCCTCGCGAACGGTCGGGATCGGCTCCATTAATCTCGCGAGCTATTTTCTCTCTCTCTCTCTCTCTCTCTCTCTCTCTCTCTCTCTCCGATCCTCTCTCTCGTCGGGCTTTATCTCGTGCGGCTTTATCTACCTTCCGATACGCGTAATAATGCGGATACAAACTATGAAACTATCGGCAGATATCGTAAAACGCCCCTCCCTCCTACATTTCGCAACGCCACGAGGTACAACGCGTCGTGTATAAATTATTAATGGGTGAGAATATCGTGCGTGTCGAAGACGTCCGATGGGGCGATGAGAGTCGCGATGTTCGCGATAACCATTGAAGAAAGAATATTTAAAAGTAATAATAATATCCGACTCCCCCCGCCCCCCCCCCATATATTTAAAAGTACTTTGTGTCGCGTTGTCATTGTTTCGTCCACGTTTTTCTGAAAATGAAGAAGTTTAAATGTTGAAAGTCTCCACTTGTGTGTGAGCACGAGAGAGGAGAGTTTAATCTTTAATTTAAGAAGATTAAACTTAATTTGCTGTTTGCAACTTTTTTAAACGCTGCTCAACATCAATGCTGCTTCGAACGCTTTAATTATTTCTATAGTCTTCATTTTAATAATTCTTACGTCGAATTATACGCTTTAGAGAATCACGTATCTTAATTTACGATTACCAGCCGGGCGCGCATGACGACCTTCTTCTTTGTTTAAGCTCGTTGGGGGACTGATTGCAAGCTGCACCGTCGTTAACTCGGAAATCGTATATTATACTTAATATCGCATTACGATCAACGTCGTATTACCATTTGCGATTTAAGGCTGCGGCCTCTCGCCGAACGCACGTACTTAACAACATGTTACAGCTATCGGCGAAATAATTTGGACCGGGGGGGGGTCCCCCTTTCACTCGTTCGCTCCAAATTAGTAAATCCACAGAGACGAATGTTGCGGACGGATTATCGTGTGTGCCTCGTGCGCGCAACGGGCGTCGGGTTTACGAAACGGCGCGTGACGAAACTCGGTGATTAATAAGAGAACCGAAAATTATCATTTGGAGAAGACTTTCCGAGAGGGTGGGATCGAGGAGTAAGGTTTTAATCGCGCGAAAAACGCGTCGCCCGCAGCTCGCGTCTCTTCACCTTTCGATTTCCGCGCACTTTG
>NW_017304990.1:633937-639727 GCF_001594115.1 Trachymyrmex septentrionalis
GGGGGGGGGGGATTTGACGATTGACCGAATAGATTCCAGTTGTTTAACGGCACACGCACACGCATCGCCGGTGCAATAATAATCCCCGCGCGGATAATTAGGATATTCGTGGGGAACCTCTTCATTAAAAGAGACGCATTAAAAGACGTGACGCGCGGGAAAAGACGTGTCTGCGGGAAACCGGTCCCCGAACTCGCCCGCGAGCGGCGCGATATCGCGCAGTTTCTACGGATTAAAGGGAAATAACGCGCCTGTATTCCCTCCTCTATTTATAGCCAGTTCCGAGTTGCACGCACAACCCCCCGTGCTTTCCTTCGGCCTTCCCGGGCACGTGTGGATGCGCCTTTAAAAGGACACGAGTGCACACACACATATATATACATATATATTATTGTATGTATATATATATATACGGTATGGCTCACGTTCAGCGGCGTAGGAAAGTATATAACAAGGCGAAGCCTATGAGATGCGTAAAATCCGTCTCGTCGTAAAATTCTCCGTAGGGATTACCAACTCGTCTCGTCTGGTTTTTTTTTTTTTTTTTTTTTTTTTTTTCCCCCCGATCAAAACGTACGTACACGACGTACAAACGCGCGTGAAACACAGGCCGGTTATCGCTCGTGCGTTGTTGTTAAGTGCGTCGTTGTTACGAGCATTTCGAGGTCTCGCGTGATTAAGGCGATTTCGAAAAGCATAAATCAGAGGCAGGCTACAATTATTAGATAATTCCGATCGTATGCGATATCGAGGGCCCGGTGATCGTGCAGATCCGTTAACGATAATGGTGGCGCTACATATACGCACGATAAACAATTCTTCCATGTAAATTGCAGGGTGAACGTCGCGTCGTCGGGTTCCCTTATTTTGCGCTTCGCGTTTCTCCGTTTCGACCTATATGTATATATTATATATATTAGGTGTACAAAAAAGTTCTGAGCTTTAGATTTGATACAACCGAAATAACAATTTAAATTTTATATATCTTCCCGCCCTTTTGGGGTTTTAAAACAGTAACATTTAACCTCCTGAAATGCGATACGGTTTGGCGTTTGATGCACATAACCTCAAAAATCAGTAGTGTTCACGATGGCAATTACAAAAGAGCATATTCGATTTTCCATCCACTTCGCGTTTCATCTGAAGAAAAATGCTGCTGAAGCCACTGAAATGATTTGTGCTGCATATGGAGAGAACGCTGTAAGTCATGCAACATGCAAAAGGTGGTATCAAAAGTTTCGCCAAGGAGATTTCAGTCTTAAAGATGAATCGCGTGCTGGACGCCCTGAAAAGATTGAAACGGACGAATTGCAAGCACTGCTGGATATAAACTCTGCGCAAACTGAAAAGGAGCTTGCAGAACAGCTTGGCGTTACGCAGCAAGCCATATTTTTTCGTTTGTTTTTAAATAAAGATTGAATTTTACAAACTAAAGCTCAGAACTTTTTTGTACACCTAATATATATATGTATATATATATATATACGCGACGGTTCCCGGGAAAGATGAGAGCGTAGGAAATCCTCGCGCTACCCGATCGTGGAAACTTATCCGGCGTGTGCGCAGCAAGGTTGCAGAGTAGTCATTACGCCCATGTACGCGATAACTAGATGATTAATTTATTATCGCCTTCCTACAAGGTTCACCCAGTTACCCGATGCTCCCGATAGGTCAGTGCGAGGGCCGCGCGCACGGCTCGGCTCGGCTCGGCTCGGCTCGGCGCGGCGCGGCGGGGAAAAGTATCGATTTTGCATCGCACGAGCAACGACGTGCGGTTGCACGCTCGAGAACGTCTCTATTCGCTCCCGCTCTGTAAGCATCGCGCGCAGACCGAGAGCGGACGTTATTGTACGTCACGTATATAATAGCCGGTCAGATTAAATCTCTCAACGCGACACGGATAAGCACGCCCGCGTTTTACACGCTACCGTTGTCGTCGTTACACTCGCCGTTGTTGTGTGTCGTTTTATCGGCAAAGACGCCCGGCGTGTACCGTGATCGCGGAGGCGAATGATGCGGGGTTGCAGGTTTATGTACCACGTCCAGTTATCGCTTTTGCTTAGTAATGATGTGTATTAATATTTCCAAGATCGATACGTCCGCGCGTATATCATTGACAACGTACGGCACGTATATAACGAAACGATGAAAAGTCTGTTAACGCAAAAAGCGACGTTAGCAGTCGAGATGTTAAATCGATTAGTAATTTGGGTCAATCCACCTTCGCAGATTAAACGACGTTTGGTGTTCATGAAATTGTCCGTGTTCCGTGTACCGTTTATTAATTATTGAAACTCTTGCGAGCGCGCGCGCGTTTATCGGCGCGTTTATTAATTCCAGAATTTCGAGCGATCATTATCTGTAATTGAATTATTTCAATGGAGTTTTAATAAAAGCGCAGGTGTCGACCAGCGCGTTACTGTAGACTTTGACACTTTGTAAGCGGATCGATGAGCCTGTCAGTCATGCTGATTTTAAAATTTAAGTCATTACCCGACGTTTTGCGCGTGGACGGTTATTGTTGTGCGGCTCGTATTGGACACCGCGATAATAACAATGGCGATAATAGCGACCTGCAAGTGCCGGAATAACGGGGACTTTATGGACCCACATGGCAGAGTTTCGAATGCATCAACCTTCTCGTCGTTTCGCCTCAATTTGGCAGCACAAAGCAACTTCATAAATATTTTATAGCAGTCTTGTCCTCTTTTCGGAGTGTGTACAAAACGCGAGAAATAATTTATCATTTTTCTAAGTACTCTTTGCCGCAGTTACAATTTCTTTTATATAAATGATGAAATAATTGTTTCTTTTTTTTTTGTCTTTTTTAGTCTTTGTTCTTCATATTTTTAGTATATTGTCTCATAAAGTCGTTAATTATGATCGTTTCACAATACAATTCTACACCATCCTCCCGTTGGTTTTTTTTTTTTTCCCACTGCCTTTTCAATCCAACTGGGTCATTAGTGGCTGTGTTTTTCAAAGGGTTTTTGACTCTAAAAAAAAAAAGTAATAAAATTCTGACATACTCTGCATTCAAGAATACACCAATCGAACACGATCCGTGACGTTTTTCACTTTTTTTTCGTACGTATCACGAATTTGCGGCGGAATAATTCCAAATTGAAAATCATCTAGATCTTTGAATTCTCCTCTCATCATCGCGAAGAGTTAATTGTATAAATGGAAGAGAAGGTTTCGCCTCTCTCGTAAAGATTTCATTAAGCATCTCGCCGAGCGTGTATTGTTCCGTCTGTTGCGTACGCGTTTAATTCTACCGTCTAGAAAGTGAGCCCGTCGATTCCCATAAGTATCGTTAGACGTAATCTAAGACCGGCTAAGCATGCGATACGAAAACTTGACACCGAGTACACACCGCTCCTAAGGCTCTTATCTTCTTATCATCCGACACTATTATGCGCACGTCGCCTATCTCGCACGGCGCTCTTTATCCTCCTTTGATTTTATAGCATTACGCCGCTGTTTCACGCAGGTTTAACAGTGTAGAAAAGTCCGCGACGATAATGATCGTATCGTGTAACGCTACTCGCGCTACTCGCGAGCTAAATCGTAATTCTCACGAGACGACTCGGGAGAGCCCCCTCTTTATACGTATACCACTTACGTTTAGCGATGCCGGTGGAATTTTACGCGCAGCCGCGTGTTTTCAACGTGTTGATTTTTTTGTCGGGAGAGAGACCGGCAAATATTCGATACACACGAGCTGCTATAAAGCGCTTCAAGGCTGATCTCGAACGATCGTGCGAATGGAAATCTTAAACTACCACGTGTCGAAAGGAATAATAACGAAGACGAGAAAAACGCGTCAAGATGTCGTTAGCGAGACGTTACTCACACGCTTCTTACGATTGTCGAAGGCGACACGAAATTATTTAATAATATACGTATATACATTCGACGCGATATACATATTGTGGTAACATATTTTACGAGAGGCACGCCAGAGATTGGTTTTTATTTCCTTGTCGAACGATAAGAAGATTAATGCGCGCCGCGGCCAAATTATAGCGTACTAATTCGCGGCTGCGAAGGAGCGATAGCATGGTACAGTCTGAACTCTTAAGATTTTCGAGACTGGAAAAATAAACGACGCTAATTCCGGTTGCCCGAACGGAACCGAGATGCGGATGGTTCTTCCCTACGAACTACGATTTCCTGCACGAGATTCCCGAACGGTTCCCGGAAAAAAGTCGGCTGGTGTGGTTTCGTTCGACACGCACGTTTTACAAGGGAAGAACCATCTTCGCCTTCCCGAAGGGCTCGTACAAGTAATATTCTCTTCTAACGTAATATATATTTGTTCCTTGAAAAACAATAGTTAATTTTAGGGAATGAGAGTCTATTTTTAATATCTTATAGCTTTTCTTCAGTGAGATTTATTATTCACTATTTCACTGTATTTCTTGCCTCAAAATATGGCTACTATTTCCTATCCTTATAAAGGTAAATAATATAGATGGACAAATATATGTAACGAGGCTCGAGAGAATCTGTCAGTGAAAAATGTAAAAAAGAGCCCACATCAGCTGTTCGGATATGCACAAAAATTCTTTATTTTTCGTGTGAAAGTAACAAAACAAATTAAGTATATACGTTTCGACCCTTCAATTCGGGTCCTTATCGATATAAAATATAAATCGAAATTACATAATTAACGCAAATTCCAAGTTGATGATTCCCACCAATTACTTCTTTATCCAAATTACCTATGTAATGACTAGCCCAATGATTATCAAGATTATTACTTATTATAGAATAATAATATAAAACTTACATAGAGTAAAACCGAAGTTTTATGCATTGCGTTACTACGTAGAGTCACATCAAATTGTCAGATTTGCTGTGTAGTCATTGAAAAGAAACACGAAATGAAAATTATGAAAGTCATTCGTCTGAATTTTCTATTATATCCACTCACATGTGTGAGCGTTTTCTCGCGGTTTCACGTAAAGGAAACTTGTAGTGTCGACACAGTCAGAGATACAAAATAATAAAGTCAAATAGTTATCGAAATAAATATAAGACTAAGACGAAAAGGGGGGGGGGGGATAATAACAACCTTCATCTATATTATATAATATAGTAAGTTGGAGCAAAATCAGTTTCTGACTGAAATATGGATTCTGGCACTAAGTTCCTTAACTTCTACTTTCTTGACGAAAATATTCTCTAGTATATATTCTTTATAAAAATATCCTTTCACCCTTTCACCCATCTGTAAAACTGGAATTTCCCGGTACACGTGTCTCGTACTGGTTTGAGACACGCGTTGAAGCCGGAATCCGGATCTCATTTTTACCCTCTTCCCGCGCCACCCCCACGTCCTTTTTTTCCCCCTCCGAGCTGTAGCAAATGTAGCACGCTCGTTTCTTGAATTGCGCTTTATTTATGCGATCCTCGGCGATCTTGAAATAGAGATAATCTCGCGGGAAGGCGCGCCGCGCGCGAGACCATTTCCCCGCGGAAATATCCTCACGTTAACAACCCGGAGTAGCAGCATCCGCTGTGCGATGTGTCTTGCGGAATCCGCGGGGAATCGTCGTCTCATCCGTGCCGCTTGGAGAGGTCGGCGTCGTCCTTCCTGCGATTTTATTGACGACGAGGTGAGGCGCGGAGCAGGGCGATTTTCTCGCGCGAGGGAGGATTCCAGTTTTGAGCCTCCACGTTCACGTTCTCGGCTCTCGCCATTCTGAAACTTACGATATTTCCGATCTCCTGATTTTTTTCCTTCCCTTTCCTCTCCCCCTCCCTCCCTCCCTCCCTCCCCCC
>NW_017304990.1:639836-640699 GCF_001594115.1 Trachymyrmex septentrionalis
CGTGCTAGCCTTGCAAGATAAATTATTTATGACGCACGCTGCGCGCCGTCGGTGGTATCGATTTATCGGGACGGTAGGATCGATGGTTTTTCTACGAATTCGCGCCGACGAAAACGTAACGGTGCCATCCGTCTTTAGCCGGCAATTCGCAGTTCTCTTCGATGTGCGCGCAGGCACATCATCGAGGATCGGCTCCGCTGTGAGAAATTTCTGTTGAAAACTTCGAAAGAGCGCGCCGGAAGTTTTTATCCAATGAAAATGTGCCGTAAATCTGAACGTATCTATATTGTGAAATTAACACTTTGTGGTGAAGTATATACGCAGATCTCTCTCTAATGCGCACGCCAGTTTCGTAAACGCGCGAGAAATTTCTATCGTAAACTTGCAAATATCGTGAAATCGCAGCAAAATACTGCGTTATATATTTGGTTTGTAAATTCACCGCACGTTTTTGTCGTAAGGACATTGTAAGCCCATAAACATTACCAACAGTGTTCGCTCGCATTGCACACGACGGATTTATTCTTCGAGTACACGTACAGGCAAACTTAAATTTAGCTTACGAACTTTACGCGACTTTATATAAATGGATAATTGGATTTTACGCAAATCAGTTTTTAGCCTCGTTCAATTTTACGCGGTACGTTTCTTATAAAGGGTGTCCCAAAATTAACGCAAGATTTGAATTAAATAGAAAACACAGTTTTTAGTCTTTTGATTGTTATTTTTTTATTGAATCATAAAGTACATAGGATAGGGTTATTTGTGGAATAACACATCGGGCAAATGGCCTCCACGGCTTTGCATGCACATACGCACTCGTTTGTCGAAATTTTCCATGACCATTTTGCATAAATGTGGCT
>NW_017304990.1:643001-653342 GCF_001594115.1 Trachymyrmex septentrionalis
TTTTTTTTTTTTGGGTTGCCAACACTTTACTGCACAAATGGCGGCAAATTCAAATCTTGCGTTAATTTTGGGACACCCTTTATAATGCGTCTCACAATCGGACGGGAACGGGGTGCTGTTGTCTCTCAGACATTTTCTTTGGGTACATCGCTATTTCCCGAGGGCACTACTTCCCTATTCCACCTTAGACTTACTTTCCTTGCCTCGAGACAGGCCTCGCGGCAAAGCATTACGTGAAATTCGCGCGAGTATCCAGCGCGAGGGTGCTCGAGGAAACGCTTATTGTCGCTACGACGGCCGATATGGAAATCGCGCTGTACATTATGGAGTATCGCCGCCCACCTGAAACCGGCCTGCGTTGCGATATGCGCCCGGTGTTGCTTTGTAATGGATAATAGCGCAACTATTCTCTTCTTTTTTTCCATCAACCGGACAGCCTACTGGCTGGGGGGTTATATATAGTAATATCATTGCTGGGCGGATTACGCGATTGCTCGTTAACGCGGTGCTCGCATTGTGCAAATCTTCACCCACGATACGATGTTAAATATTAATTACGGCTCGCCGTGTAATCGCGCTAGTAATCTGCCCCATTCTATCGTACGTATCGAGCGGGGCCAATATGCCTGCGATTCCATTAGTCGCCTTCCATAAATTATACCTGTCCACCGTTCGCGGATAATACTATCGGGGAAATTTTCTCCTGTAAACGCGCGAACATCGAAGCGGCGATTCAAGCGTCGGGAATAATACACTGTTGTAAATGTAAATGCACGAAATGTTCATAGGAGAGATAACATGAACGTATCGCTTGTCGTCGTCGTCGTTCGATTCGCCCGGAGGTTGACTGATCTCGATTTACCGTTACTACTCGGCGGGGACGAGGAAGAGGAGAGACTCGGGCGGTCGCTCTAATCTTCCGGTGCGCTCTCGCCTAATTAGCCCTTTCGCTGAGAAGGGCGTGTGCACCGTGGGTAACTTCTTTACGAGAATATAACGACGTTAATGACTAATAGCCTTCCGTAATTTCCTTTGCGTTTCTCTTGCGCCTCTCTCTTTTATTCTAATCGATATTACGTGAAAACGAGTCAACGGGAGTCAGCTATCGGGAGGCTTGTTTTGAATAAATTAGGTTTAAAGCGACGCTTGCCGTTCCACAACGTGGTGTATATCTTTTGTAAATTTTGCTTAGTTCCGCATAACACTGTCCGTATATAAAAGGCGCAGACTTCGCGCGAATACATATATATATATATATCGTGCAGTATGTTCCATAGAAAATATAACCGCCGTTTTATTGTACGATTATGTTCCCTGCTGACACGGGAAACGTTTTAATGGGGAGTAAACGTTTCGAAGCAGATGGGATATTGTATGTACATTACCTTCTGACTTTTATCCGACATACGTTACTACCTTCTCAAACACGAAAGGCCGCTTGATTACATAACAGATCGGAACTCGTTTACATTACACGCGGCCACGTGCAAGTAAAGACTGCATACGTAAGAAAGTTATTACGTTCGACAGTTATTCTTCTCGCTGAGCTCTTATCAAGGACACAGATCGAGCCCCGTTTTTGATTTCACGTATCGTATTTTTTCCTACGGTCAGAATACGATACGTGTACTTGAAATATGGTCGACAATCGTCATCGGCGGATCGAAACGTGAAAAGCGGCCGCGCGTTTCGCGCGTTCCTAAGTGAAATATTAAGCATTACGCGGCACTTAGCGTGAGTGGAAAGCACGCGAACGTGTAACTAGCCTGCTGTACCAGCAGGCTCGAACGAGCAGGCCGAAGAACAGTATCCGCCGATGTTGGTAAAGGTACGTTCACCTTCTTCCGTTCTCGCGTTCGAAACACGTGTTTAAGATCACGCGCCGGTCCTATTAAGCCGCTCAATCATCACCGTGTGTTGATTGCACTGATTGCTTTTCGGTCGACAGGTTTCCATCACGGTCTACTCGCGTCATGGTGTTACGAAGATTATATAAGTTCATAACGGCTTTCGTTATAATTTCAATGATTAAATATTTAACCTTAGCCCGAAATCATCCTTTCGAATCTAATGATAATTTGTACGGGAGATACATTTAAATACGTGATAATTATACGTGCGTTGATCTTTGCAAACTATAAATTAAATTACAATTATAATTATTGGAATTTGTAAGTAATTATCTTTTTCTTCGTAACGAGAGTACGTAAACACAGTAATGTACTTAATAGTAAAATTGCGGAGGGAGATTCTACGTAATATATGAATTTATTTTGCAATTTAATTTTTCTACGTTTCGATTTAACAAATTAAAATGGAACGGAATGCATCGCGTGCGATCAATTTTGCGTCCGATATTTGAGAAATTTTCAGAATTTTACATATCGTAAATATTTATTTTTTAATCGAATCTTTTCTACGTTTTAACCCCGTTTCAAAATCAAACGGAAATATGTGCACGTGTCACGTAATATTGATTTCGCGTCCGACATTCGACGGTTCGACGCACAAGTTCGTTGACGAGCCGATCGAGCGTCGTCTCACGATCGATGCCGGTGCATCTTGATGAAATATATTCGCGTATATATACCGTAGATCATGTGTGCGGATAAACGCACGCGCTCGAGCATAATAACGCTGCGCTCGCGTGATACGTGCATTCTCTCACATATATGAGTCAGACAAATGGAATTTCGTGACACGCGATACCAAGGCTAAAGCCAAACCGCGGCGGTTTATTAACAAGTCATCCGGGACCGGATAACTCTCCTTGTAACGTTCGCCGCCGTCGAGCGTTAGAAGTCTCTCCGGCGTTTCGAATGCACGCATCGATGCGTGGAGAGGCGCATGCGAGAGCGCGGAGCGGCGTGGATCGAGCGACGATTCATTTTCCACGATGCCCACAGTTCACCGGCTGCCCGTGTCCTGTATGAATGTCGGACCGGAAAGAAATCCGAGATGCGAGGAATAAAATACGGTCGAGCTCATTTTCATGTACGTATAACTACTTGATGATACGAACTTTGATAACAGTAGTTTGTCGCAAACAAAAAGGACAATAAAGAAAATCTGAGAACCACATAAATCTTTCTTAAAAAAAAAAAAGAAAAAAAAATAAAGACCGGAGAAAGAATGAAATGAGATAGAAGATTAGCATTTTCTTTTCAAAGAGATTAATCTTCCGTCATACAAAGAGATGTTAATAATGAATGTGGGATTATTATAAAATGATTAATTTATTTAGTGATTACAATAAATTATATGAAAAATATACAAATTATTGAAAGTAATTGTAATTTTACGTGTACGGGTTCAATAATTACGTTAATCGGGTCTCTTTATGAATTTATAATTGTCACCTTTTATTGAATGCAGTAAATTTCTAAATGCGCGACTATTTTACACGACGCTTGATACGTTAAACGGTTCTAAGCTTTTTTTCTTTAATTTTATTTCAAATTTCCTTCCGTTACGATTAAGCAAAGCGGTTAACCATAAAGATCTACGACGCGGTTTGTGTGCAAGTCCGAGTAGTTGTTGACCCCTTGGAATATTTAGCGTGCATAGCAGGCTGTATCTAACAATAGCGTTCAAAGGAATCCAAGATATCAAAAAAATTCGATACTAGAAGATCCCCCGTGGCCACGACAGCGACGGTTGCTTCGTGCACGGCTTCAATCTGCTGCTGTTGGGATGCCAGGAACATTCTGTCGTGACCTGTCAGGTTGCATGCCAATGTTCTCGCTCTTGGCATAAGCTGCAACGGGTGCACGCAGGTCTGGATAAAGCAACATTTCAAATGCGTCGTTATTAACGTCAAAAGAAAACGTTTCGCAAAATTTAACATGAACAGAGTGCGACGGAGTTCGTATTGCGGTCTTTCTTTTCTGATATTGACGTTGAAATTTATCGAATTGTTATTATGAAAACAAAGAGGCTCGTATTAATATATAGATAAGCAAATACATAATTTATAGAATTTAATTGGATATACAACAATGAAAATTGTAAACGTATATTTCTTTTTCGTTCCTGTTGACAATATTTCATTATTATGTATAATCATTACGCACGGAAATATTTTCATTCACTTTTGCGACGGCTAAATGAAGATAATGATACAGATTTTTATTGGTTTTTGTCCAAACGCGTTTATATATAAATTGGCAAATTATTTTACAAATTAAATCGCGCACGGGTAGAATGAGAGAAAAGAATATTAGCGAGAGAGAGAGAGAGAGAGAGAGAGAGAGAGAGAGAGAGAGGCGGGGAGGGGTGGGGGAGGGAAAGGAGAAAGGGATGGATAAAATAAAGGAAGAATGGAGGAGAGAAAAAGCGGAAGGACGATGCGGGAGGCATGTCTGCCGCCAGCGTCGTGGCGTGTATCGCATTTAATTAGCCACCATATGCGGCAATTAATTAAGAATTTCTCGCGTTATTGATGGTTTCACCTGGGGTGTCCATTAGTCGCTCCAACAACGCGCCGCGCCGTTTTCGAGCTGAGAGCTATATTCGTTCGCTCAGCCAGGCGCATCCCGCGCACGCTTTTCCACTAATCTATCCCCCAGGATGATGTACGAGTCGGCCATAACGCCGGCAATTAACGTTCTCACCCTACCTGCTTTTGTTCCCCGATAACAATTCTTTTCGCATAAAGATTTAGATAAAAGACTGAAAGGAGATAACGAATGTGTGCTTTTTCTCACAGCTATGAGTTACATTAGTTTTTCTTATATCAGCTATTGTACCATTATGATAACTAATCATTAGATTACCGTCACCCTTACAGACTTCTTCTTTTTTATCTCTACACTTATTTCTCTTATTGGCATAGAAATTAGAAGGAAAAAAAAAAAAAAAAAAACATGTGAAACGGGAAAAATTTTTCACAACGAATTTGATTTAATTTTTAATAGGATGAGATGTATAATAATTTATTGAATTACAGTTTTAACAATAATTCATGGATAACGTACAATGCAATTCGATTTCTCTTTGAGAACTACAATTCGCACGTCTTTGGAAGATGCAATACAGAGTAACGCGCTCATGACAATAACTTCCCACGCAACATTGCGAAAAGTTGCAACGAAATAAATGTCACACAATACGTGGAAGGGAACGCAACGCGTGGAAACGAATTCTTCTCAATGCTACTTTCGTCTATCTCGGTAAAGTGGACTGCTTACAATTTTGAAATTAAATGATTATTATTAGTTATTACGCCAAACATTTTTTGCAAGTAATTACGTCTAAGAGATTATCGTGATTACGATCGAATATTTTGTTACAAGAGCCGCATATAGAGGCGAGAGAACGAGTGAGAGCGAGTTTATAATCGAGATATTTAAAAAGAGTAAACCGTACGATACACATTTTATGGATACCGAGCGATTTTACGTTGGAGACAGACTCTCGTTCCCTCGGATACGGAAGACTTTCATCAGGCGTCGTTTCCTGGCGCGCATTTTTCATTCGTGTTTATTACGTAATTTCAAGTAATCTATTTATCGGCGAGAAAGCGAGACGCGCCGCGCGCGTTACTTCTCACATATAATAATTTCGATACCGTCCGTCCGGTTTCCGCGGCACCGCCACATCGTACTTCCTCCTTCTCGCCAGCGTTAATGCCAGCGCGGCACTTTCGACGTGTTCTGGGCGCTGGATGGAAATGCCGTTGCCTCGGAAACACGTCTCTCGCGGCCTGCGGAACCGGGGGGGGACGTTTTTGTTTGTATGCATTCCACGCGTTGCAATACGTGACATAATCGGCACAACACGCATGTACAACGGGTGGCGTTATTCGCGAACAATGGGACAGGCCGCGGGGAGGATGTTCAGCTGGAAAATCGCCGTGTCTACCGGTGGTTCTCTGATAGTTCTTGACAGTTCTCATTAAATTCGATTCGAGAAGCCACCCATTGCGACGTCTTCAAATTCTCTGTGACAGTTAACAATTAATTTTTTCTTTTTTTTTTTCGTAAAAATATGACAAATATTACGAACGTAATATTTCGAACGTTATTTTCTTCGTTATTTAAATCATAGCGGTTTAGGAGAGTTTATTAATGACGTTAAAGGATAAGAAAGTATGTGTGACAAGAATCTTTAGGAGTAGGCAATGTTTGAATTTATTTTAATTGAATATTTTTTATGTATTTTGAAATTTTACCTTTCAGCTTTACATTTAAAGGACATCTTTCTTCGCGATCGGGAAGTTATAGAAAATCTTATTCAAACGTTTTTCCCACGTTCCTCTTTGATCGAAGCTACTGACCTAGATACAGTGAGCTTAAGCGAAGCTCGGACCGATCGATATACGTAAGATTTTCTAGCGTGCGATTTCGCGCAATCACAACGTAATCCGTACTTCTTGCAATATCTCGGTCGATCTTTGAAATGCGGAAAGTAGGCCAGATATTGGAAATTCGTTCGCTCGCCCTATGCAATATGTATTCGCGCGTATAATCCGTCGTTTTACTTTCGCTAACCGTCGGAGGAGGCAAATAAGATCTATTGTATATAGGAGAGAGGAGAGGAGGAAAAGGAAAAGAGCGGTCCTCTTACACCTTCGTGAACCGATCCTCTTGATTGCACCGATCGGCTTCTCTCGCGCGTCGCTGTCGGATCAACCTGAGGCGACCGTCGAGCATAGTCGTTTGAAATAGGTGACTGCGCTCTCAACTCCAGAGAGTACGAGAGAACGAGATAGGAGAGAGAAAAGAAGAGGACCAACCCGAAGCGGTGAAGCGATTGTAAGGGCGAGGCAAGAGGGTAGAGCCCGAGAATGAGAGGGAGAGGGAGGGAGAGGGAGAGGGAGAGGGAGAGAGGGAGGGAGAGAGAGAGAGAGAGAGAGAGAGAGGGATACGCGAAGCTGTGGCGTGACACGTCGTGATCGGTAGAAAGAATCTCGTCCTGCAACCCGGAAACGCTGTGACTAACAACTCGGTATCACGAAGGTGGAAGGAAAAGCCTGGGGACCCGCGTTCGCGGGGTGGTGGGTATTTCTCCTCTTGGAGTTCAGCCGGGTCATCAACCATCAGCCGTCACGGCGGACCGGGGGATCGCGCATTATTATGACCACATCTAATTGAAACTCTACGGCTCTCCGGCTCGGCTCAGCTCGGCTCGCTGAGCTCCGCTACGGTCGCGCCTCCGCGCGTATTAAGGCGGGTAGAATAAACTCGTTAATAAATCTCGGGGCATCGAGGTGTTCTTAATGAGATTTCAGTTCGGACGTCTTCGTAGCCGACCTCTGGGCTCCAGATGGATTAGGCTTTCGGTCTGATCTCTTGACGAACCGTTGTTCTATCGAACGACCTTGCGCCCATCGTCTTTGTTCAATGCGACGACGTGAGCCCGAGGACACGATGGAACGTAAGAACGAGACATCATCGAAATAAGATTAAATCTGTATTTCTCGAAAGGTAGAAAAAGGAAGGAAAAAGGATTATGGGTTCTCGTCGGAGAATCCACATATCTCGTTTCATAATTCATTTTTCCGTTTCTTTTTTTGTTAATTTTTTAAACTCTTGAGAATGAAAATGAATATGCGATGATAAATCTTAGACAATATGAAGAGCGAATATCACAGAGTTTAAATAACGTTAAATAATTTGTACCGATATACGTATATCTCATTTCTAAGCAATCACATTTTGCAAAAGTTAATGATAAATGCGCGCATTGAAGTTTAATTACCACGATTGCAAAAAATCTCTTAAATAGATTCGGATTAATGTAGGATCATCAACTGCAAGAAATAGCTTTCTGAAAGTGTAAATTTGACCCGAGGAAGGCTAACGATCGAGATATTACTCGCTCAGCTGAACGATAGTTCAATGAACGTTCGTCATATTTTCTTCGCGTCTTTGATGTATTGCTAGGTCGAGAAAAAAATTTAAGAGATATGAGTGTGATATTTATATAACGTCGTTATGATTCTTGCACGAATATAAAATTTCGTGTTTTTATTCTTATATTTTTTCGTATTCATAGAATTGAAAAAGTTTCATAAATTCTTGATATACTTCGTTCGCGCCGTAAATATAGCATGCGAAATTTAATAATGTTAGGCTATCGAATAGTTATTATTGATTTCATTCTCTCGTTTATTTTGCCTTCTGGGAAATCTGGCGAGGTTAATCGCGATGACGTTTTACATGAGCAGAAAATTAAGTCGACCGCATAGATGGCTGTGCGCTAAAATCTAGTATGACAAGCATTGCATCCCGCAGGGATGACTGATCCGCAGAGTCATTTGGGCTTAGCGAATCCACGAACCCGAGCTGAATATACCGCGGACACTCGCATACATCTATACATCACATGACACTCACATATACAGGTTTTTGCGAATGAATGGTGCGATAAATATTTGAAGAGAGTGGAAACGAGACGACACAGTCTAGTTTGACTGGATGACATGGATGGAACAAGACATCGAAAAACTAAAACTCATTTGTTACCTATAACTCTTAATTAAAAAAGAATCGAGTGGGTGGATCTGTCCCGAGTCAGGATCCATCGAACAGAAATCTTCGTGACATATTAAACAGAAGAGAGGACATATGTTATCCGAAAAAGGCCTCTGGCACTCCTTCATTTTTTGCTTTTACCTTAATCTCGTTTGTAGGTACTTAATCTTTTATATTATATATTCTAGATTTCATCGCTACATTTGTCAAGCAGGCACATGTAAATATTTATCATAATTAATCACGATCGTTGACATCTTTGCCATAATCGTATTGTAATGAGTTCACACGAATGTATATATGTATAGATATCTTTAGATCTTTCGAGATTACGTAATTGAATACTGGGGACGGAGTCCAGTGGTGCGACAACAGGATTAGTTTCTTCATCGACATTCAGGATTTTCGCAAACGGATTTACGGATATCCCTCGATATCCCTCGCACCCAGAATCCCTCTTCAGCCGTTTGACGAAAAGCCGTTTTTGCCATTTCGCGCACTTGGGAACGTGGGAAGCTGGGCGTAAATGGAATGCCGCGAAATTTATATGACGGAGACGAGTTCACGACGGGTTAATAATATGGAGTGCCCCTTCACACACCCCTTACTTCTATTCGCCTCTTTCTCTCTGTTTTCTCTCCGTCGTCACCCTCATCCCTGGGTAGGATCAATAGTCTGGTCCGGAGCAGGGCCGGCCGTAAAGTTGTCCGCGTTGTCGGGCGACGAGGACAGTTTCCAATTTTCATTTCTCTCTCCGCTATATATGTATATTAATGTTTAGAAATAAGAACGGTGTCGCGCATCTTAGTTGGAAGTAAAAGAGGAAGCATAAAGTTCTTCCGCAACGCGGTGATTTAACTTACTTTTCTGAAGAGCTCGAGGAAATTGATTTAGATTCAGTCTTCCCAGTTTTAAAACTAATTTGCGAATTCTTGAAAAAGTGGGCTGTGAGACATGGTTGCAATTAATTCTTTGAACGTTCCGTATTTCCTCTCTCGTAAAAATGAAAAATGACGTAAGCCGTAACTTACAGATTTTTCACAGATGTTTCTTTTAATTCAAGCAAATAATATACGCCCTCTCTCGTTATGTGGAATCTTTATTACAACTATTTAACCGGACATTAATAGTTCTCGCATGCCTGTCGCTAAAAGTTGCGCCCAATAATTAAAGACTCGAAGAGAAGTCGCATGGCGACTCGCGGACTATCCAATAGCGCTATAGTATTACATATCGCGAAGAACAATCCAAAGGTGAACGGCAGAGATTGAACCCGGGTCACTAAACCGATAGTCTTGCACTCGCTCGAGTGCCTCCTTTACGTTGTTCCGCATTAATTTAATGGTTGATTTTTATGTAATTTACAATATTTTTTCACATTACAATCCGTCTTATTGCGAAGAAAGTCTTATTCGATATCAGATTGGATCGCGTCGCGCCTATCTGCACGCCACGATGACCGTTAATTAGTAACACGGAAACGAGCTACTGAGTGAAATGTAATTGCATTAAGCACTTCATGCGTGGAGGTATAATGTCCGCGCACGCCGTATGCACCCGTATGCTCCTATTTCACGCGCGCACGTTTTTATACACACGCATGTAACAGCGGAACACTTGGCTAATAGATAGTTCGTATTAAGGAAATTAGACGTGGTATATCGAGCATATATGGTATATCAAGCAGCGGTAGCGATAAATTCCACGTACTTATGTAGTTTTACTTTAATCGCCTTGATTGCCAAGAAATGTTCTATCGCGTGTTGGCTCGTCGAAGTTACTATATATGTATTGGTGGCGAACCGTAATTTTTTCATTTCACTAATATAGATGCAGAAATAAAATAATAATAATAAGAAATTAA
>NW_017304990.1:653442-657633 GCF_001594115.1 Trachymyrmex septentrionalis
TGGCGAACCGTAATTTTTTCACTAATATAGATGCAGAAATAAAATAATAATAATAAGAAATTAATTGTTCCACTTTAATTCTCTGTTTATTCGCGTGAATGTGAAATGTTTGTTTAAATATTTCTCATAAATATCTGTCTCTCTGAGAGAGACAGGAAAGCGGTGTATTTTACGAGCCGTCTCTGGTTGCCTCTCTTCTTGCAGAATTCATCGCTAGCGTCTTTTGAGTCATGACTGTACAGTTTTGCCACATCCGTCGTAATACTACCACCGAGACGCGACTGCAGAAATAGGATCGCGTTCAGCCCCCAAACTTCCGCTGCGCCGGTACGCTTCCGGTTTCTCTGTCGCAGTAACTTCTACGGAGGGCGCGGTCTGATCTCGTTTTTATATATGCCACGCGTCTCCTCTGAAATATAAATATATATTGCTCTGAAAAAATTTTAATAATCACCATTTCGGCTAATATCGTTGAATTAAATTTGAATTTTTATAATTATATTTACATTTCGAATATATATAATAAAAAGAAGGAATCTCTCCTTATAATCAGTGTACAAATATTAAAGAAGATATTACAAAATATTGAAAGGAAAGATTCGCCTCGCGCGAAATTGCTCGAGAGAGAGAGAGAGCGCTTCGCGAGGGTTTTATTCTTTTCTTTCTGAGTAAGCGTTGTAACGGGTATCGACAAAAAAGCTCATCCCATCAAAAATCGTTCATTCCGCATCGATCTCTACTGTGAGCGTGTTACGCCACTTACCATCCTTCTTGATTATCCTGCGATCCATCGAACGGCGATCTTTCTTTTTTCCTACTTTGGGCCGAACGTCGAGAAGGAAACTCGATACCGCGAAAACTCATCTTGGGGACTCGAGCGCAATGAGATGGAAGATCGGCTGAGAAGAGTAGGGTGAGAGACGATTTCTTTACGTCGATGGTCTTTAGCTAAACGAAGGTTCCATGTTGACGTATTATGGAATACTGTCATTTTCTCTCTCTCTTTCTTGTCAATTTCTCTGTAGGGTTATCGTTTTTTTTTTTTTTTTTAAGTTTAACGAACTATGAACTATGATTACCTCTCTGCACCATTTCAAACGAAGCATAATAGGCCATTCGCGAGATCGTTGTTAACGTTGCGTGAATATTTTGAGAAGATAATTCACGGAAAAATTTTGCACGCGGTGCATAAAACTTCTTGAGTCGGAATGACGTAATCTACTAATTCTGTGTGCTTGGAAATATCTTGTAAAAAAATTTATTTCGTTTTAATTAACACAGCGCATGATACAATCTTATATTTTACGTAGAGTATATTACTAGAAAAGCGCTTTATGCATTTTGATTCCAATATTTAAAGCGTATGACAAAGTGGCAAAGTGCAGAAGTCCTATGGGAAAAGAGAAAAGCGCGATGAATGGCGTGATGCGCAGATGAAAGAGATGAGGGATCAAAGTGTGGTCGGCTGTGAAATAAAACGATCACGATCAAACGAGACCCCTGTCGAATAGGCCAAAAAAGAGGGAGAGCGAACGACAGAAAAAGATTATGGGAGCCCGCACTGGGAAGACTGACAGGATAAGGTTGTGATGTAGGAGGGACTTTGGGGTTGCGGTCCAGCAGGAATAGGGAACGATATTATTTGTCTCTCTAAAAGTTCCTGTCTCAGCTACAGTATTTTGATGTAAAAACGACGTACGTGGTATTTTTTTCCGAACGTAACGTAAGTGCGAAATTAAAATCTTAGTGACAAGACGAGGATCATCAATTTATCACGAGGATCGTTATATTATTTCACCCGTGCATATTTTTTACGCGCTTACATTGTATGTGAAATGTGTGTGTGTGTGTGTGTGTGTGTGCTCTTTCATCGCGCTATGATGGATCGCCAGACGAGCGACGAGGCGACAACACTTTAAATTTCTGGCCAAACCACTCTCCCCTTCTCGCATGTCTGACTCTTCTGAATTTCAAGGTCGATGCGATGAGATCCTACAGCCTATCAATGCGATTGATAACCGTTATTTTTTAATCGCGCTTTACATTATTGCGATGTAACTAAGCTATAAAAGTACGATTAACGTAAATATCTCTTACAACTTTTTTTTTTTAATTCAAAAATACCTCGAATCCATTTTAATTATTTGAAAATTAATTTGAGCTCAATAGCAAATGGTATATTAAATTTTAATCTTTTTTAAATAAACGAATATGAATGAAATATTTTTATATACCATACATACATATTTGTACATACGAATATTTTCCTATTCGAGTGCTTTTCATTTTAAAATTATTTTAAATATCGACGTCCATTAAATATACGTAAATGAATTAATTTGCCTTATTTTGGGGGAAAATTATCGAGGCGTGAATATAATACCGCACATCCCTTCTACTTGCCTACTTTGATCTCGTTTAGCTTTTCGCCATGCGAGCAAGGTGGTTAGGATGGCTTTAACAACGAGATGGTGTTATCCCTGAGATTCGGCCGGCTGGGTCAGGCGGGGTCACAGCTCCATTGTATTGGCGAACGCTTCTAACTCGGTGCACTGAACTCAGGGCCGTATCGAAACTCGATACACGATGTCGAGGATTCTTTCCTATAATATAACGTGATTGTAACTTGTATATATCAATATATAAACACTTAATTATTATCTGTAGACAAATGCACTGGCGTGTCTTAAAAGTAAAATCCGTCGGTTGACAATCTCGTCTTCTGCAAAACGTAATCGACGATACCAAAGGTCTTGTCCGGCTTATCGTAAAAGGGGATAACTCGATCTGGGCAATAAATTAGCCACAGAGAGGCGATGTCGGTGTAAAGTTCCTCCGCGCTACCCGCCCGATTGGCGATTCGGCCGTCTTAGGCCTATTTCATGTAATTTTTTTCGCGGTGGCATTTTTCGAACTGCAGACCGGAACGTAATAATGTGTGTACGCGAGGCGGCGGCAGTCTCGGTAACGGTCGATACATACCTGATCGAAGTGGAGGAACGGGATGTAACGACGATGGGACGACGGTGCAACGGCAGCAGTGGCGACCGCAACCAGCATTTCTCTCTCTCTCTCTCTCTCTCTCTCTCCATTTCTGCTATCTCTCTCACATCTCTCTCAGTCTTTCTCTTAGCCTCTCTCCTTCGTCCTGCGGAGCGCGCAGCATCGAGAGTGGCTGTATCGGGCACCCCGCTGCCACACTGACTCTGATATACTCGCGAGATATCCGGGCAAGATTTAGTGCATCCTTTTGCTAGCTGCCCCGCAGAAAATCTTCGCCGGGAATCTCCCTTACAACCGATCGAAATGTTTCTCCTGTCCTTGAAATGAATACCACGGGTGGGAAAACAAGGTGAGCACCGTACAAACGATAGAGGCGAAACTCCTTTTCCCCTCCGCTCTTTTCTTACCATTGCTCCTTTACTGCTTCTTCCATTTCATCTTATTTTTCTGCATCTTTTCTTGCTCGTCGCCGCTGCCGCCGCCCAACCACCCCGAGGACGCGCCAGGACATCGTTTCTTATCAGCCCGTTACCAGCATCCCCCTGTCCGATTTTACGTGTAAAAATCTTTCTCTCGTGGTCTTTCAATAAGAAGAGCAGAGTCTCGAAAAAAATCGTAAGTTATAGGAACGTGAACTGATCCAACGCAACTGAATTTTAGCAGAGAGGCACAGTTTTTTTCATCTAAATTACAATTCAATTTCGTGAATACACGAGAATAGGATGAAGCTCAAGTTCCGAAGTTCTTGGCGTTCTCCAGTCTTGTATTCAGCGAGATATAGATTTATTCGAGAGGAGCCTCGAGATCAAAACACTCGAGTTGGATGTTAGATATTAATGGCATTTACCAAAAAACGGCCTGGGCCAGTCCTTCCGCGATTCACTCGTGTAAAGAGAGTCGCGAATAAAGAGCGATGAAGAATAAGGCGGAAGGAATCGGGCGGCGAGGGAGAAAAGGGAGTCGGAGGGAAATTTCGGTTTTCCATCGCGAGTAGAACCACCTGCCAGCGCGAATCTCCGCATAAAATTCTCGACTCTTCAGCTAATAAATTGTGCGCGGGTCCTTCTTCGTGGTTGTAAGATGCGTCGTGCCAGCATTGCTGGCGTTATATTCCGGCCCTCCACCGGAACTTTCGCCCTTCTTCTTCTTCTCCTCCTTATCTATTCAAAGACACGTTGCGCCAGACGG
>NW_017304990.1:657733-662546 GCF_001594115.1 Trachymyrmex septentrionalis
CCGCCCTTCTTCTTCTCCTCCTTATCTATTCAAAGACACGTTGCGCCAGACGGCCCCTGCGGTCCCGTCCCTGCGTTCTGTTTTCCACGAAAGTACGTGACCGCCTTTTCCTGTCCCCGCATTTTCTCTTCCCTTCCTGCGCCGTCTCTCCCCTTTCCCCCGTTCTCCATCCGTTCTTCTCTCCGTTAAAATAATCAGTCGAGCTGATGGAACCCGGAAATGAAATTGCACCGGTGGAACCCCCCGGAGAACGTGGGCTGTTTGGCTGTGTTTCACTTGTGACAAGAGATTTATTCCGCGTTAAAGGAAATTACACGGAATACATTTGTGCAACTTAATGATATTTCGTCGGGTATAATTGTAATTCCGGTAATCTTGTAATACGTTCGAAAGTACGTCGATTCGAGCCGCATTTTTACGAACTCGGTGGCATTAATCTCGAATATGAGAAAAGTGGCATGGTTTTGCAACGATATCGATACGCTGTGTTCTAATGATACATCGTTCCCGCTGCATCCACCTTTAGCCTTTCCGTTCGGAGAACCGTATACCGGCGGCTGCTGCGCGCCCGTTTAAAGCCCCGAAGACAATCCGCCGGTTTCTTTATCCACTTACCCACGTGACGCATCGACAGCATCGGTTTCGTTCTTTCCTCGCTTTTCTTTTTCCCATGTCTCGCGCGATTTTTTTACTGTTTTTTTTTTATTTTTTTACTTTAGCCCGGCGCAGATCTGCGCTCGTCAAACCGCGCGCGAGAAGCTGCCTTTTTCATTTTGGCGCCCGCAGCTATGGTTTTAAATGCAAATTTCGGGCCTGCCGGATGGCGAGCGTTGACCGTCGAGAGTTTCGCTATGGGCTATGGACGAGGCAGCGATCGGATTTGCGTAAGAATAGCGAGAGAGAGAGAGAGAGAGAGAGAGAGAGAGAGAGAGAGAGAGAGAGACGGACGGTCGGACGAAATGATTCGCGGTTGCATGAACTCACTCCCGTAAATGAACCGCGTTGCAATTACGAGACGTACGTCCGAGAGCCACGTAATGACGATCACATTTAACAACGAGTGAGATTCGCATCTCTCGCCTGCGCTTGCCGCAAAGCGATATGATTTCTCCAATTATTTTTATACGTTTTCTCATTTGGTTATGGATTATTCGAATGCATTAAAGTACATGATATTTCATATGCGCAAGGTTGAGTGTTGAATTTCAATCAAAGCTCAAGGTTGGCGTTGTAGCATTCGTGAAACTAAATTTTTAATTAGACCACGGTGAATTATGTACGCTATTGATCAATTGAATCATATAATTATGAGTATAATGACAAGTTCTTGACTAATATCAGTGTGCTTTTAATTATATTTATGCAAATTGATAAAACGCTCGTCGACATTTGCCCGCGTTATCGTCTTGCGGCTTTCATATATCACGTTTGGAAAGAGGGTGTCCCGAGGAGCGTCACAACACCCGTTACAAGCGTTATAAAGAATCATGGGGATCCAGCATGGTCACAGGGTGGTCCCGATACGCGGCTGTTTATGCCCGAGCCCGAAGAGGGCCGCGCCACTATATGATGATGTAAAAAAAAAGATGAGGAAGCAGAGAGGAGGACGTGAATGCGAAAAACGAGCAAGAAGCACTGCCGCGTTGCAGGCGCGAAGGGAAGTCGAGGAAGAAAGGAGAAGGACTTGGATGGGAGCGAGAGTGAGCACAGAGTGGCGATGTTCGTGCGTGTTGTGTAAAGTAGGAGGCCGAGAGTTCGGCAAAAGCTAAGGGAAGCGGACAAGAGGGAAAGAGACGGAGAGGAATCGGAGAAGCAAGGAGATAAAAGGAGGACGAAGACCGGGGCTGAAAGCGAGCCGCTGACACCACCGGAATGATGAATGCATTTGGGAAAGGAGCCGCATAAATCCTCCAGGATAATGCCGCAGCAGTGCAGCTCGCGGTCACCGACTAGGGTATTTCGGCTGAACCAAGCTTTGTATTTACGTGTTGCAGTTGATAAGAAGGGCTAAGATGATTTGCAGGTCTGGAGGATGGTTGATTTCTTTGGGACATCATTTGTAAATCATTAGCTCGCCGATATATTTTGTGAGGTCCAGACTGTATGTAATATTAGATCGTATCGATTATGTACAGATTTCAAATTTTTAATTAAAATGCAAATACCGTTAATTCTTTTGAAAGGAAGAATGTTAAATTTTTAGATACTTTAGCAAAATATAATATTAGGTTGTTCGGAAAGTAATTTCGTTTTTTCCCAACAGAGGACTTATTGTATTTTTTCACAGCCAACTTCACACTTAAGCCGCATAATCATTATATATTTTGACAGCTGATATAGCAAGGCTTGCTTGTGAAAAAAGTTCGATTGATTCTACGCAGTAGTTTTTGGTTGGTGCCCTATCAAATATGGAAAGTGAAAAGCAGCATTTTCGGCATATTTTACTTTTTTACTATCGAAAAGATAAAAATGCTGTTCAAGCAAGAAAAAAATTATCCGATGTGTATGGAGAAGATGTATTGACAGAACGCCAGTGCCAAAACTGGATTGCAAAACTTCGATCCGGCAATTTTGATGTTGAAGATGCACCACGTTCTGGAAGGCCAATTGAAGCTGATGAAGACACAATAAAGGCATTAATTGATGCAAACCAGCGAATAACAACTCGTGAGATCGCTGAGAGAATTAAATTTATCGAATTCGACCGTTCATGATCATTTGAAACGCGTCTGATTGAAAATCGTCTTTCATTTTCAAGAAAAAACGAAATTACTTTCCGAACAACCTAATATATATATATTTTAATACTGCAATTAGGCTATATACTTTACTTCTATAGTAATATTCTCAAATTATGCTCCATTTTTTTTTTGGATGAAAAACAACAATTGTGCCAACAAAAATTCGAAACGTGCATCCATATACAAACAATGAGAGAAATCGTATGAGCTGTAGAAAATTAAATTTTTTTTAAATCGCGGGACCAACTTGACACGATAATATCGATCGCGATTTCAGCTCGCAATCAGCTGAATGCGTTTCGTTCGTCCGGTGGTCAATCGCGGGCGCGGTGGGACACGCTCGTCGAGAGGCGTGGGAAGCCACGGCGAAAGGTTACGGCTATCGCGGAAATATTTCACCGTCTTAGGGAGTCGGCCCCGCCGATCTGCGCCGGATCGCGCACGCCGGGCATTTATCGTAATAGGTAGCCGCGTGTGTGCGCCGCTCGGTCATCGAGTAATATAGTATACCGCACTCACTCGTCGGGACGACGACGGTATAATAAAGTAGGGTACGCTGGTGGCGAGAGTCGGAGAGAAGTATTTTCGAGGGTACTTCAAAAGAGCTCTCATACGCGGTAGCATTTATTCAATGGAGATCGCCAATACTACGATCGTTGCGAGAGAACTTAATTTAGTCGCACTTTAATCGTCGTGAATTTAGAGTTTGTAAAAAATTTTAGTGTTTATAATATAACAACTCGATATTTAGGATATGTGGCAGTCGTGTAATAATTGCTCCTTTTGAAATTCGCTATTTATATATATGTATGTAACGTTGATGCAATCTGTCGAATAATTTAGACACGTACATTAAGAAAGCGTTACGTCAATATTAACCCTCGACTGTAGTAACTGGTCATTATGGTCCTAAGTAAAAAATTTTAGAGGGTCGTACAAGAATCTATACGATTGATACTGTGAGGTTTTAAATTGTAGGTGAAAGAACCTTGTTGTATCAATCGCCGTAAGGCAGAGGTTTACGTATTCTGTACTTCAAACAGGATGTTTTAATTAAACTTTCTCAGAGTGGCTGCCGGGATACGATATATTCACTTGCGGATGAAAAATGAAGCTCGCAAAACAGTTTTTTTTTTCTTTTCTTCAAGTTGAGCATTTTCGCGAGTCAGGATACAGAAGACGAATGCCTGACATTTAAAATAGTCCTTATTCCTTAAGGATATAGCCAGAAAGACTTGGGCACTTGCCAAGTACGTGACAGGAATAAGGTCGCACCTTCTTGACTTCCATGCTTACCGTTGCCAAAAACTCGCTAACGTCTCGATTGGAAAGCACCTTTCTCGCGACATAATCAGTTTTATTACGGCAGGACTGAATCAATGCTCGATTTTCACGATACCGATTGCAAGTGAATTTTTTCTAAGCGTGTGATATTTTTTGGACAAATGAGATTTACAGTTATCTGTCCACGCGTACTTGAACCATTCTTCATTGCACTTAATGATGCGAATTTGTAGCACGATGGTGTAACATATGTCTGGGCTTAGATACGCGGATGTGTAGTTTAATAGAACTGTCTCATGGTCTCGTTGAGCAAATCACACGAAGTTAAATCAAGAGCAACTGCTGAAAATCTTAAAGTACCGAAGTTTATTCATTCAGATAATTTCCGCAACGTAAACCGAGAAACATTAAGTTTTGATTTTGCATGAAACAGTGACATTGATTAAAGAGATACGTGGAAGAGTGCATCTTTTTATCCTACTATATTGATGTAATATTTAGATTAATTTTGTGTTACATTGAATAAAAAATATATATATATCTACATATATATATATATATATATATATATATATATACACACATTATATACATGAAAAGTCTATACAGACATAAAAGTAATGTAAAATACGTATTAAGTAAACTGAGAACACACACACGCGAAACACACAAACACACAAAACACACAAACACACAACACACACAAACACACAACACACACAAACACACAACACACAAACACACAGCACACACAAACACACAAACACACAACACACACAAACACACAA
>NW_017304991.1:0-231 GCF_001594115.1 Trachymyrmex septentrionalis
GGTGAAATAATTTTTTTCAATCGCTTGTGGTATGAATTTACAGCGTGCATAGAAATCAAGAGAGTTAAATTTAACAATGTTTTAATCTTCTGTAATTCTCTGTTAAGATTTCTATTTTCTTAAGAAGCGATGAGCAACATCGTGTGAAAATACGGAATTTCCAAGTATTGTGGCTATATGCTTTTCCTTATTTATATTTTGTAATTGTTCAGCCACTTTCAAACATTTTTA
>NW_017304991.1:331-1413 GCF_001594115.1 Trachymyrmex septentrionalis
TTTTTAGTTAATTAATTTTTTATTTTATATAACAAAGGCAAGTTTTTGAAAGTTATTTTATACTATTAATACGTATTTCACTATCATACTATCAATTCTATTACTGTATACACTCACAAGTAAACTTGGCCATTAGGTTTTTTTCACAAATTTTTAATATTTTCAAATAGCAATAACTGAGTGAAAAATAATAGTATCGAGATTATTAAAAAAGCGTTTTAAAGATTGAAATTTTTACTTTTCAATCCAGTATTTCAAAAAACGTATTACTGATATTTTATAAAGTTACACAAACATAAATAAAGATGTATAAATTCTCAAAATTTTTTACGAAATTTGCGAAGTTCCACGAGGCCAATTAAAAATTGCTCACAAATGTGGTTTACAGTTTTCAAAAAAAAATGTTTACCTTTAATTTGTTTTTTTATAGATATAACGCTATATGATTTTTTTTGCCGAAAAGTTATTCAACATTGAAGTAAAAAGATTCGTTTTTGCTCGCTCATTGCCCGATTACCGAAAAGAGCATAGGATAGCACCCCAGATCGGCACCCGATCCTGGCTACCCCCCTCCTCTCTTGCCGGCAAGTGCCTAAGATGGCGCCGAGCCCGGTGACGGTCCAGGGTGTCCCCGCACCGCGACAAGGTCGCGCCCTGTGAGGGGGATTGTTAAAACATTATAGTTAAATAACTTAACTCTTAAAAATGTATTAGATTTGATAATAAATTTTGACTCAAATTTAATTTATTTTTTACAAAGTGCATACATTAATATGAACACTTTGAAACTAATAAATAGATTGATTTTGACACATTAAAGTTAAAAATAACAAAATGCCAGTAAATGTAAGGGATAGGGTTGCCCTTTGATATCGGCGACAACGTAACATAATTGATGTTTTATAATTATTATTATTATTATTAGGCGTTAGGAACTCGAAAGCTCATTGCCGCAAATACCAAATCCCGCCACTGTTCCCGTCCCTGAGCAAGATCCCTCCATTTGTGACCTTTGTACCCCATTTCGTTAAGGTTCATTCTAATATTATCTTCCAATCTACGTCTTGGTCTACCCAATGGTC
>NW_017304992.1:0-1048 GCF_001594115.1 Trachymyrmex septentrionalis
CCCTCCCGAAGCGTCGGTCCTTCCCCACGGCTCCCTTGCGGCCCGGATACGACCAAATCGGTCTAATAATTCGGTTCCCGTTGCGTTCATCCTCTCAGCTTCGCATTCGCGCGGAGCTTGGACGTAACAGAACTTGAAAAATTGGGGCTCGTCCGGGATGAGAAAGTGCAATCTTGGAAAGCAAGAATGAATACGAGAAATTCAGGCAATAAAAGTAGGAGTAGAGACTCTTTACAAGACCGCGATAGAAAATTTGTGTAAAATAAAATCAAGTATACAAGACATATTATCAACTTCTACTCCTATCAAACTCTTCGGATCCAAAACCGAAACGACAGAATTCCTATTCACTGAGTCTGGAATTTTGAATAGTTCCGAAACTCTTGTACCTAGCGATTCCGACAACCTCGGAGACGTCACTATTCAAGCCGCGCGCGAATTTAGTAATATTACTCTCGGAAATAAGTCTAATGCAATGGTGGCGACTCACAACCCGTTCGCTACACTAAAATACGCGGTCGAAGCAGTACCGTTTTTCGATGGTCAGAATATTCCTATAACATATTTTATAGAAGGATGTGAAGAGGCAAAATCTATGTCCAGAGTTCGGCCCTCCAGAGGCCGAATCGCAATTCACTAAAATTATAAGAACTCGAATAGTCAGTGAAGCGCGTCGTATTAAACAAGATCAAAATTTCGATATCGTGGGCCAATTAATTAATTTCTTAAAACAAATTTGCGGTCCCGCAAAGAACGTGTATCAACTACAAGGAGAATTAGGTTTATCAGAAAAACGAAGAAGATGTTACCTACGAACCGAGTAAAAATTCTAGGAAAACAAATATTAGAAGCACACAAAAACTCGGGAATCTCTGACTAAAATATTAAAGCGTCCTTAGAGAAGGACATGTGTAAATGTTTCATTTGAGGACTGAAACCAGAAATCGAACGAAGAATAGCGAGAAATTTAGACGTACAGGATACTGTAGCCGACGCTCTAAAATAGAAAGAGAACTGCAACAGATGGCAGACTTACGACAAGGACGGA
>NW_017304993.1:0-371 GCF_001594115.1 Trachymyrmex septentrionalis
TTTGCTTCATATAAAAGCTGTGCAATTTGTATTTATGAAATAGTAATTTATAAATAAATAGTAATTTGCACGAAGAAGCAATATGGATTTTTTAAAACTGATTCTGAAAAAAAATGATTCTGAAAAAAAATGATTCTGAATCTCGGATGATGATTCTGAACGCAGCAAGTAGATCGCGCGCCAATCGAAATATTACTCACTTCAGTAAACATTCGGTTTATTGGCACGCACAGTGATTCTCTGAACTGAAGAATTATTTTAATAAAATTTACCAGCATGGAAAACGATAGACATATTTATTATATGAAATCGCATATGCTAATAGAGTGGAAAATGCGATTTTTGGTGCTGAGTAAGATAAAACATCTTTG
>NW_017304993.1:471-1753 GCF_001594115.1 Trachymyrmex septentrionalis
CTTTCAAAATAATATATAATACTGATAGACTGAAAAGTTTGTAGTTAAATTTTATACAAAATAAAACTTGAAAAAAAAGGAAAGTGATTTTCATTTAAAAGGAGATGAAGAATTACGTTTGGTGAAAGAATGCATTACACAAAAAGGTATTAACACGACTGATTCTAAAATTTCATCACCAACTTATTACACTGACTATTGAAAATAAATAAATTATTACCTAAAATAATAATTGATTAACATGAACTATAGAAATCAAAGCTTTTTTAAACGATCCAGCTGGATTTTAATGCTTATATAATTTTTGTGTAAATTTATATACTACGTATGTAGTTCCCAGAAACGCGCGTCAAAAATGATTGAACTAAAAACAATTCTTCTACCAAAAATAATTCTTTTTTTAAATGATCACGAATCATTTCTGCCACAAATTCCGCAATTAACTTTCCAATAATCTCTGCTCTTTCAGAAAGCATGAAACTTTCTACTTTTTCAGTAAGTTGTCTTTTGTATCAAATTTAATCACAAAATTTTCAGTCTATGAGTTATATATTGTTTTGAGAGCGACAAAGATGTTTTATCTTGCTCAACATCGATAATCGCATTTTCCACTCTGTTAGCAGATGCGATTTTGTCATGAATATTTCTATCGTTTTCCTTTCTGATAAATTTTATTAAAATATTTCTTCTAAAATAGTTCACAAAATCACTGCGCGCGCGAATGAGTCGAATACTTACTGAAGTGAGCAACATTTCGATTGATGCGCGGTCTACTTGCTGCGTTCAAAATCATCATCTTGAGATTCAGAATCATCCACTCAGGTGTAATTTTATCGTCAACATTCGGTGAAATAAAATGAAATTTCTAAAGTTATTAATATTTTTCAATGCAGTACGTTTTTCAAATTATTAGAATAATTATTTAAAAAATCGATTTCTTCGAAATTATGAGCTAATGGCTGAAACGGCTGGATACGTATCGTTTTTTTTTTGTTCAAGAACAGCCTGTAAAAGACGCATCAAAATCTCCAACACGTTACGAGTATCTGATGTTCTTAACGATGTTCTTCTTGTTAGAGTGTTAGACGATGTAGCAGTATGTAGTGATGTATCGATGACACGTAAATCTGTGTGCCAGTGCGATTTACAATACTATTCCTTTTTACGATCTTCTTAAAACTATACAGTGGAAAAAAATTTAAATTTGAAGTGTTATAGTCGATTAAATGTAGAGGCAAAGAATTAAGGATGTTTTATACATATTTTCAAAATGATAACAAAA
>NW_017304994.1:0-793 GCF_001594115.1 Trachymyrmex septentrionalis
AAGTATAATATAATTGTTATTTCTCTACGTGATAATACGTATCAACAAATATTTGTAATTTTGCATCTATAATATAATCAAATAAATTTTAATAATATAATTAAATAAATCAAGCAATATATTTAATCGCGTGTGTAAATTCTAATTCCTGTTTTACTTTATTAAAAATCGCGTTGTCACTGCAATTAATAGAAGATAACCGGCAACAATTCAATCAAATCAAGTCCTTTAGCCGAGTGGATCGTTGAGTAATATCCGACAGAAAGAATGATCTATACATGCTGGAGAACGAGCTCTACTTCTGACGAGTTTCACGGGATTAAGCCGCAAAAGGAAGTTAAGTGATCCGTTGAACACCAAGGACTCCACCGCAGGAGGAAACAAATCTCAAATTTCCGGAATACTCCCGTTAGCAGCTATTTCGATAGTGAGTTAATAACCGTCATCTTTTTCCAAATCTTTGCATAATGCAAGTATAACGCAACTTCAAAATATTTTGATAATTTAACTGATATTCATTAGTTTTTTAGTATGAGATTAAGAGTCGCGCGAGAAAATAGGTATATTCTTCCATTATCAAATACATTTTTTTATTATCAAAAAACATGGATTCCATCGAAAAGTGGTTACAAATAATTATATTTCAAAATAATAAAATACATACATCTTTATTATAAATGTGCGAGCACAAAAATTCTCAGGTACCGACTGTTCGAGACGAATCGAACCGATAACAACAAGACTTCAATTAATTTCATAATCAAATATTTAGTGAAATAAGATTTACGTTGTA
>NW_017304995.1:0-376 GCF_001594115.1 Trachymyrmex septentrionalis
TTTTACATTTATGTCAAAGGTTACAATATACGTTTGAGGCTAAAAGAGCATCAAGTTGGGGCTACTAAGTGAAACCATTTAACCTCGATTTTTTATTTACAATATTTTTACTGTATTTTTGTGTTAATTACAGCATGGTTCGCAATTACAAGCATAAAACTGATTCCGTCGATAAAAATGATGTGCTAGCCGTCAAAAAGGATAATATAAAAACTGCATTGGTGGCGAAAAAATTTGAAAAAAGTTTATTTAATATGGAATCAGTAGATTCAAATTAAAGATTCGAAATAAAATTTAATACAGTTTCTTTATTTTTTGATTATAATGATGTGTTTTTATTTCATATTGCATCGAAAAAATGTGGTGCCCATTTAGC
>NW_017304996.1:0-607 GCF_001594115.1 Trachymyrmex septentrionalis
GACGTCGACGTCGTTGTTGCATAACTGGCGTCAGACCGGTCGGATCGCGGGGCTGGAGTTTCGTGATGACGGGGGTGAGGGCCCGATTCATGCGGCGGTGTTCGTCAACACCGCGATCGCGGCCCTGCCCGACGGTGGTGGGATTGTGGAGCGCAGCGGTCGTGGGGAGTCGAAGAAGGCCGCCCAGTTCGCCGCGGCGGATGCGCTCGTCCTCGCTCTGGCTGACATCACCACCCCGCCCCCACCGAAACCGCCGAAACCGCGGGTGGTCTGGGTACCGCAGCACGTCCCTGACCAGCAGATCCCTGACCAGCAGGTCACTGGGTTGCAGGTCACTGGCCAGCAGAAGACCGGGTTGCAGAAGACCGTTCCGGTCGCGGGGTCAGTGTCGGGTGGGTCGCCGGTGGTCGGGAGTGTCCCGGGCGGCGGGTCGTGCCCGGGGCCGGGTGGTAGCGCCGCGGTGCCGGTGACTCAGCAGCGGGTTCTGGCCGCGTTGGGTGCCGGGCATCGTCGGACCAAGGACATTGCGGCGGCGGCGGGGATGGCTTCGAGTAACACCTCTACCGCGTTGCGGCATCTCGCCGCGGCCGGTCTGGCCCGCAGCACT
>NW_017304996.1:1055-2346 GCF_001594115.1 Trachymyrmex septentrionalis
AGCGCCCCGGTCAGCCCGTTCGCCGCGGCGGCGTCCTCGATGGGAACCTGAACACCGAGGAGGTTGACGGGGATGTTGTTGTTGCAGGCCTGGATCGGCACGTTGATGTTGTTGCCGTTCAACCCGGAGACCAGTCCCTGCGAGCTCTTGTCGATCCCGTGATCACCGTGGCCGTGATCACCGTGGCCGCCGTGGGCCATCGCCACCGGCGAGAACGCCATCAGCGACGCCGCCGACGCCGCCGCCGCGATCCCTGCCTTCTTCCACATCACAGTCATCTCTCCATCCATGTCGCAGCCACCACCGGACACCCTCCCCGCCCCTCTTGACCGCGGACTGTGACGACAACGGGAAAAAAAGGGGGCCGGTGGGTGCTGTGAGTGGTGGCTGTGGGCGTGCCGGTACTCGAACAAGTGGGGGGAGCCCGTACCAGCTACCCACAGACCCTTCCCGACCGGAAACCCCAGGTCAAACCCGATCACCCGACCGCAGCGCGGCGACCACCCCCCGCTACCAACACCCTCATCCGGCCCCTCTGAAGGACTACACGTGGGCCTGTCCCACGGCTGAGAGTGGGCACGTTCAGTAATCGGTGATCGGTGGGGCGGGGTTGCCGACGGACGGAGAAAGGAGGTCTGGCAACCCCGCCCCCCGGGGGGAGGCCCAGGGGTGGTGAGGTGATGGTCGTGCGCTCCCCAGCACACCGCACCCACCACACCCGGACGAGGTCCTCGTGTCGTCGAGGCCTCAGCGGAAGCCTCCGAGGCCTCCGAGGCCTTGGACACGTGTGCAGTGTGGCCCCACCCGCACTCGAGGGGAAGGGGTGTGATAGAGGCCGTTACCGACCCGGTACCGCCGCGTGGCGGCGCTCTGCGGGTGGTTAGGGGACCATAGGGCGGCCGTTGGCGCTGGTGGCGGGGATGGCCTGGATGACGTCCCAGTGTTCGGTGATCTTGCCGCCCTCGACGCGGAAGAAGTCCGCGACCGCGAAGCGGGCCCCGGAGGCCTCGGTGGACTCGGCGTGGACGACGACGATGTCACCGGCAGCGACGACCTGCCCGATCCGGAAGGTCACCCCGCTGCCTTTCAGATAGGGGACCATCGCGGCGATGAACTCGTCGCGCCCGTCGGCGATGGTGGGGTTGTGCTGGATGTAGTTCTCGGCGAGGTAGGTGCGGGCGGCCCCGGCCACGTCACGCTGGACGAAGGCCTGGGTGTAGAAGTCGGTCACCAACTCGGCGTTGACACCCTCCACGCCTGCGGTGCTCGCGTCCTCAGGGCCCTCAGGGCC
>NW_017304997.1:0-367 GCF_001594115.1 Trachymyrmex septentrionalis
TTGGAGAAATATAACAAAAATACTGAAAAATTATTTATTGTTACATATTTTTATCAATCTAAGGTTAGTTTTTTTTAGCATGAATTTTAATAAATCTAATTTTTTCCGCATGTAAAAATATTTTTACATTTTTTCGTAATTAAATAGTTAAAGATACATTATTTATATCTTGAATAATTGATTTCTCAGAAATTACTTGTTAATTAATTATTAATTATAATTAAAAAGCTACGTGTAAATTAGTTCTATTCTTGTACTTTTTATAGAAATTTTAGTTCTAATTTTTCTTTCCAAGAAACATTAGAGTTTTTATGCATAAAGGTTCTGCATATATCGATATTGAAACAATTTATATAAATGTATTTCT
>NW_017304997.1:467-679 GCF_001594115.1 Trachymyrmex septentrionalis
TTTCTTTTAAAAAATTTTTTCTATATTTTAAGTTTCTTTAAAAGATTGATTTTGCTTTTATTTAAAAAGCATCATATGACAACAGAACTTATAATGATACAGTTATTGTCTTTCTCTACTTCTGTGGTGAATGATTTTTTATTAAATAATATCTTATGTAAAAAAGCCTACACAAGTTCTAAACTCACACAATAGTTAAGAGTTTGCACCAA
>NW_017304998.1:0-328 GCF_001594115.1 Trachymyrmex septentrionalis
CCATTAAGACGACCGTTATCAAGGTGAAGTAGACGGTCAATCGTTCAATGAAGACTATGATGGCCAAATATGCGGCGCGCACGAATGACAAGAATTTAATTTGATTTATCTCTAATTTTCTAATTACTAACACAATCTGGCTGAACAATTTCTCTCAGGCGTACATCTTCACAACCTAAACCGAGAATTACCATTTCATAAATTTGTTTCATAAAATTGTTTTATAAATGACTTGGGCGTTAATATTATTCGTATTATTCATATTATTATATTCATCCTCTATATTGTTTAAGAATAAAATAACTAATCAACTTTTTAGGGATACCTG
>NW_017304998.1:428-654 GCF_001594115.1 Trachymyrmex septentrionalis
TCTATGAGTTCGCTCATAAGTTGTACTCTTCGGTCGGACAATGGCGCAATAATGGTTCTGAGTTTGATATTCAAAAAACTCAAAGTCCCTTGTCCTGTGAGGACAATGATCAACAACGATGCCAACCAAACACGAAATACCGACTTTTTGCCACATTATTTGCCCTATGGGGGTCTGCAAATAAAAATAAAACTAGTCAGCTTTAACAGACAATTATTTAAGAGCA
>NW_017304999.1:0-308 GCF_001594115.1 Trachymyrmex septentrionalis
ATTGAGGTAAATAGCAAAAATTAATAATCGTAATATAAAATATCTTTGATAAAAAGCGAATTGTAAGTTGTACATTAAAATATTTCCATTAGTAGTATGTATAAACAAGTGTGAAGCAATACAAGGAATATCTTTGAAAACAGTATGTATTATACATACTGTTAATATATGTAGGTGTATGTATATTGCTTTTCTCTGCACCGGCTTAAAAAAAATTTAATCCTGAATAAATATTTGAAAATACATTGAGAAAAAAAGTTGCTGTTTCAAAAAAGTGTTAGTTGATTCAATTAAATGTAGCGGTTACG
>NW_017305000.1:0-425 GCF_001594115.1 Trachymyrmex septentrionalis
TGCTAATATTTTTTTCTATAAAGTCAAACATTAGAAAATTAATTTAGGAAGTGTTCAATGATGAGAAATCTATAATAAGAGTCACACCATACAATAGTTTTTAATTTACAATTAAAAATTATTGTATGGTGTGACTCTCACTAAGTTCTTTTAATTCCCTCTTATATTTAAATCACACTAATTTTAGATATCATGAACGTTATATTTCAGCATAAATATGAAGTGAGTTTTAGATGAAGAATTGTTGTAGAACACAGTATGTATTGTACATTCATCCATTTTTTAAATTTTTACATATATTTTTTGTAACAAATATTTAGTCGATGTAGTCATAAACATGCATGAGCAGTCGTTTTAGAAGTTAAAAAAAGTTAGATAAAAGTTAAAGAAAGAGAAATAATGCAAACATATACTTTTCTCTTTCG
>NW_017305001.1:0-622 GCF_001594115.1 Trachymyrmex septentrionalis
GGGCGAGTATGGAGCGAACCAATCAAATCTTGGGCGAGTATGGAGCGCGCCAATCAGAATGCGCCATTTCGGCTGACTGACCGGCTAGGCCACGCCCATGGCGCCAGAGGGAGACGTGGAGGGGGTTTGTTGTGACGCTCCATGGCTGCCCATATACTACTACTTAAATTGTTTTTAACTGCTTTAATATACGAGTACACTGGGCAACAAAATTAACACATCACCTATTCACTCTGCAAAAATAGGCAAATTTCAAGATACAATAACTTCGTCAAAAATTGTCGTATCAGGATGTTTAAAAAAACATTTTACAGGTTCCTCTACTTTTTGGATCGCTACTTAAAAAAACGGTCTCATGGAGATTTTATGAAGTTGCACAAACATAAATGAAGATATATCAGATCTCAAAATTTTTTATGAAATTTGCGAAGTTCCACGGAGTGGAATAAAAATTGTATACAAATGCGATTTTCATCATTCGATAGAGCGAATCTTTACCTGTAATTTACTTTTTTACGAAGCTCCGTACGATTTTTTTTCATCGAGTTATTCAAGTTGAAGCAAAAATGGTCTTTTGCTCGAGAGAGAGAGAGAGAGAGAGAGAGAGAGAGAGAGAGAGAGA
>NW_017305001.1:726-13549 GCF_001594115.1 Trachymyrmex septentrionalis
ATATACAGGGTGCGGCGCCAAAATCCGGACAAATTTCAAATTGAAATTCCCTCCGTTCAATACCATTGGTAGATGTCGCGATTGGCAGTCAAATAGCTTGACGCATGTACTAAACCATCATAACCTCGAAACAGTCGCAATGTTGAAACCAAGTGCGGAGTACAACTGAAGAGCCGCGATTATCGAAAGTATTCGCGCCGGGCGCTCGGCGACAGAAATCATTCGGTTTTTCGGGTATCCGAGATCGACTGTGTATGATGTCTTCGCAAAGTATCATGAGTCGGAGAAGTCCAACGAACGGTTCTGCAACACCGGCGAGGAAATTCCACTCGAAGGAGGGCGTTTTTTTTAACAAAGAGGAAAATGTCACAAAAGAAGTTTATTTGCGTGTTCTGACAAATGTAGTGAAGCCGTGGATGGAAACTGTGTCGGCTGGAAAGCCATATATTTTCCAGCAGGACGGTGCGCCCGCCCACACAAGTCATTTGGTGCAAAATTGGTTGTCGGACAACGTCGACATGTTTTGGTCGAAAGAATTCTGGCCTCCCAACAGCCCAGATTTGAATCCTTTGGACTTCTATGTATGGGGCGTGGTTGAAAGGGTCACAAACAAGTCCAGACATCCAAACGTCGCATCATTGAGAGCCGCTATTGAAGCGGCATTCACTGATATGAACCGTGACGCATTAAAGCGTGCCTGCGCACGCTTCAGACCGAGAATGGAGGCGGTCATTCAAGCAAGCGGGGGATATATTGAGTGAATATGTTCTTTATGGCCTTACAAACAATGGAGTTAAACAAATTTTGTAAATCTTTTCATTGTAGCAATGAAACATGTTTAGAAAAAAAATATATAATTTGTCCGGATTTTGGCGCCGCACCCTGTATATGTATATGTGATAAAAGGAATTGAAATACTTTAAGTAAAACTTTACAATTTTAAAATTTCTTAAGTTTATGAGAATATAATTTTGAAGCATTCCTAAAAAAAAAATTAGAAAAAACGTTTAAAGATTCTCCGGTTACCTATTACTTCGGTTAAAAAGAAGGGTTACGGTATGAATTTGAATCTAGAAGTGTACAGTCTAGAAGCGAGCTTTTTTAAAGTCTTATTGTATAGTACACTGAATAATTGATGGAAAATATAGTGTATATTATTCATAATATACCAGAAGAAGACCTGATGCACATCATCGAAGAAGTATTCGAAAATATTAATTTTGAGACAATAATGAACAATGATGAGGACGCATCAGCATTATTAGAGGATAACGACTATAATAGTGCTTAGAATGAAGATCAGAGTGAAGGCACTAAGAGCAAAGTAGGTTATCCTCAGAAAGTAATCGCACTGAACGTGCTGATCAAACAGTGAGCGATATATTTTTATTATACAACGGGTAGTTCGTCAATTCTGTGCACATCGTGTATGACGAGATTAGCGGAGATTGAACACATGTACACCATTTGTAAACATGCTCTCAAATCGCATGCAGCCATAGATGGCAAATACTATTCGGAGTGCAGATGTCCATGTTATTTAATATTTCCATCTAATATGTACCCTATTTGATATAAGTCAAACGATATATATCGTCTTTGTTTACAAATGCGTTTATGATGACTAGTGTTAATGCATTTTATTTTCTGCTAAAAGCGAATGGTAATCAATGAGTTTTTTTATTCTCTTTTTCCAGAAAGCGCTGCTACTAATGCTCAAGTCGCCAAACGCCGCTGATGTTCGAACCATCGATACCTGAGTCATTGCTGGATGCCAAATTGCATTTTTCAAATATTTTTAATATTACATATACGAGGTCTGTTCAAAAAGTATCACGAATTTTGAATTTCCGCGGGTTACGTATATTCGATTTTCGATTTTTTTGTGGCGTTATGTTGGTACTCATGTCTCTCATTTATGCCGACAAGTTCGGCCATTTTGAATGTTCAGTTAATTTTTGACAGCTGCTTTGCTTGCACGTGTTTTGGCTCGTCTTCGATTTTTGCCTATTCCAAAAAATGGATCAAAGAATCTGTATCAAATTTTGGTGAAAAACAAAATTAAGTGAGCGGACGCATTCCGAATGTTGACTGTGGCATATGGTGAAGCTACCTTGGACCGAAGCAACGTTTATCGGTGGTACAAAATGTTCTCAGAGGGCCGAGAAGATGTGAACGACGAAGAGCGTGCCGGACGCCCGAGCACGTCAACAACAGACGAAAACATTGATGAAGTGAAGAAAATAGTATTGGCCAATCGTCGAATCACCGTTAGAGAGGTTGCTGAGGACCTAAACATATCGATTGGCTCGTGCCATTCGATTTTTACCAATGATTTGGGCATGAGACGGGTCGCCGCGAAATTCGTACCAAAATTGCTCAATTTCGACCAAAAACAGCATCGCATTAACATTGCTAAGGAGCTGTTGGACTCTGTCCGCGACGACCCAAATTTGCTCCAGAGGGTCATAACTGGTGACGAATCATGGGTTTATGGTTATGACGTGGAAACCAAAGCTCAATCATCCCAATGGAAGCTGCCGCACGAGCCAAGACCGAAAAAAGCGCGCCAAGTTCGGTCGAATGTGAAGGTTTTGCTTACAGTTTTCTTTGATTGCAGGGGCGTGGTGCATCATGAGTTCTTGCCACAGGGTAGAACGGTCAATAAGGAATATTACCTGCAAGTTATGCGCAATTTGCGCGAAGCAATCCGCCAGAAACGCCCGGATTTGTGGAAGAACAAAAATTGGCTTATGCACCATGATAACGCCCTTGCTCACACATCGTTGCTTGTACGCGAATTTTTGACCACAAACAACACACTAATAATGCCGCAGCCACCGTATTCCCCAGATCTGGCCCCCTGTGACTTTTTCTTGTTCCCGAAACTGAAGAGGCCCATGAAAGGACGACGGTACGCTACGATTGAGGAGATAAAGACGGCATCAAAGGAGGAGCTGAACAAGATCACAAAAAATAATTTTTTGAAGTGCTTCGAGGATTGGGAAAAACGTTGGCACAAGTGTATAATGTCTGATGGGGATTACTTTGAAGGGGACAAAATAGATATTCATGAATAAATAAATAATTTTTGAAAAAACACAAAATTCGCGATACTTTTTGAACAGACCTCGTAAACCAATGTAATAATAATAATAAATCGTTTTGCATTTTTTAATTTCCTGTTTGTTTCTTTCATCCTTTCATATCCTATCATGTACCTGATCCATCACATCGCTTCTATATTGTTCTTGAATATTATAGCTATTTTCTATTCAGTAATTTTTTATACACATGTACAGTCATAAAAGATCTTTTCTGCACAAAAAAAAAATAGAAGAAACATGAGCCGCATATTCCAACCCCACCCCCCTATTTTATACACGTGTGAAAAAATTACATCATAATTTTTAGATTAAAAATTTTTTTATTTATATTTCTTTAACATAATTTTTTTTTACACATAAAAACTTAAAGCTAATTCGCAGTCGAGAAGCTGATTTTTATTAAATTAATCGCTAGCGCATATTACATTTGGTACATCTTTAGCATCCATGACAGTGGGCGCGATATTCAAGAATCGTATAAACTTTGTATTAACTTTTTCGACGATACCAACCGAATACTAATTCAATGCATTGATTTAAATTGAACATAAATAATATTATTGATTCACAAAGATTAAAAAATAAAGAGCATACAGCCACAACTAAGGATGTAAATAAGTTCTATATTATTATTTAAACATAACAATAGGTAGACGTTTCGGTCAAGATTTGACCCTCTTCAGTACAATAAATACGTTAAAAATTAAACTAAAAACATAATTTGACTAATAACAGTAATGACAAATAGTACAAAATTTAATATTTCCTAATTATATAGAATTGTTCGCAATCGATATAAGTGATTTAAGATAAATTTGAACATTGAAATCAAATCGATACAAAATTCGAACGATAATTATAACCCAAATAAATAAACAAATTCAAAGGACTCTTTCAAAACATAATAACAAACTCAATCAACGGGCGAAGTAAGAATCAACCACATTTTTTAATTTTTACATAAAATTATATATTGTATTAAACGCGATGAAACATGACGCCAAAAAAATATAAAACTATCAACTAATACATTACAAGTAACAAGTTTCGGCTACCAGTTTGAGCCCTCTTCAGACATTAGTATAATAAAAAGTAACAGAACAAATTCAATTGTCGCAAGTATTCGCATAATCCGAATAATCACAGTTCGGGTGAGTCTTGATCTCGAAACATAATTTCCGTATGGTTGAACAGTCAAAAGTATTAAAATTGTCATTGTTGAAGTTCTAGTTAATAAAACGGATAAATTAAATACAAAAAACGTAACGGACAAATACGTATAAATAAAATAATATAAAATACCTAAAGTCAAACAAATTCCATAAAAATTATTTCATAAAAAACTCACCAGAAATCATGTGTAAGAAGTTTGAATTAATCTGTCCAAAAAAGAACTAAAAAACTTTTGAAATGTGTACAGAGAGAAGGAACGTAGATATGTAAAACAGACATAATGTGTCGATTATCATGTACGTTCAGTAGTGAGGATCAACACAGACTGAGAGAGGAGACGGGCTGTCCGTAACCGAAAGTCAAACTCTATTTATGATTGGAATATACGCTTTGTGGAGGCCATCGGTATCCGTCTGCAAATTGATACCATTCTTTTGTTTCCTGATATTAATCATCTCTGAAACTAAACGTCTCCGATAGCTGGGCTCTTCATCTAAGATTTCGACCTCCTCCCATTTAAATTCGTGGTCGAGTTGTCTCCTATGCTCCGTTATTACCGATCGTGCCGACGTGTTGTATTTAATGTGATTGCGATGTTCTGCAATCCTTGTCTTTAGTTTTCTGCCTGTCTGTCCCACGTACGTAGCGTCACAATCATTGCAAGAAATTTTGTACACTACGTTGTTCTTTGATGTGTGTGGATGAACATCTTTGTGTACCTTAATGTATTTTTTGAGTTTGTTCGGACTACGGAAAGAAACCCTGATGTCGTTATTGTTGAACCGATTGAACTTTTCTGTGTGGCGCGGGATGAACGGAACCGTAAGCCAGGACACTGATTCCTTCGCTTCGTCCTTGTCATTCATACTGTTCTGTGTTATGTGTCTATTTCTATTCAAGTTTTTAATTCGTAGGTTGATTGTGTCAAATATAAATGATAATGGGTAGTCATTGTCTAATAAAATGTTAATGATAAGTGTCAAATTTTGTGTGTAAAATCGAAAGTCCGAAAGTAAAATTGTTCTGTCAACCAGCGAAAAAATCGTTCCTCTTTTTTGTGCAATAGGGTGGTTAGAATAAAAATTCAAAAACCTCCCTGAAAAGGTCGGCTTACGGTACCAATCAACTCCAAACCCGTTCCCCATGATCGATATAGTCACATCCAGGAAATTAATTTCATCCCCCCCAAATTCAGAAGTGAATTGTAATCGTGGATGGAACGAGTTAAATTGTTCTACTATTGAGTCAATTCTTGATGGTTCAACCGCAGTACAAATATCATCCACGTATCTGAAATAAAATATTGTGTCCAAGTTCAACGACATCAAGGACACCGTCTCAAGTCTCCTCATCACCAAGTCCGCTATTACAGGTGATAAGGGGGACCCCATAGGAGTGCCGTAACTCTGTTTATAAAAATTGTTGTTAAACGAAAAAAATGTAGAATCAAGAATGAACCTTATTGCCCCCACAAACTCCTCCCTAGGTAGAGGACAGTCTCCGGCAACATACGTCCAATGTTCATTGATGCAGTCTATGGCTATATCCACCGGAACATTCGTGTACAGAGATTTTACGTCCAGTAAAATAATTATATAATTATAACGATAGCTTGTACGCATTTTGTTATTTCCTTATACGAATTATTCGCAATCGATGTAATTGGTCTGGGATAATAGTCATCACATTATATGGATAAAAATCTTTTCCAGTTGCAAAAGTTTTTAATACTTTTTATCTTCAATATAAAAATACAGACAAGCCGCACGCGAAGAGACACACAAGTTCCGAGTTCTATTGTAACACAAAATTCAATTTAATAAGTGAGTTAATTATTATCATATTTTTTATATATAAAGCAATTAATTTACAAAAATTGTTAATGTTTAAATTTACAAACGAAAGCTATTTAGAGACCTTTCCTAAAACTTAAGTATGAATTTGATAAACTTACGTGTATCTTGTGGCGCGGGAACTCATCCAAACACACGAACACTGTGATATTTTTTTAAAAATTGATCTTTACTTTCACAATGCCCCAAGCCCGAAAAAATTGTAGGTCTATTTATAGTAGGAACGAAGGCGAAAGAAGGGGGAAGTTAAGAAGAAGGAAAAGGAAGTGGAAGAATTTTAGAGTGGGGCTAAAATTCTTTTTCAAGGAGAGGGAGGTAAAGGTCTGGAAACTTCTCAATATCACTCTGTTTATTTAATCCATTTTTTTGTGTTTTTATGTGAACCATTTCTGAAATCAATCTTTTATAGTGCGAGCGTTCAGAATCTAATATTTTTGTATTAAGCCAGTCTATCGTGTGATCAGTTTCAATTCTGTGATTCGAGATGACCGAGAGGGAATTGACAGTTTTTTTAATATCATTTATTCTTTTAGTCGCGTTTTTAATTTCCTTTTTGTCTGTCTCACATACGAATAATTACAGTCCTTGCAATTGATCTGGTATACGACATTCGAAAGTTCATCTTTTTTTATTTTACCTTTTCCAGTTTTAATGAACCTGTTTAAGTTATTCATCGGTTTGTATACAAAATCAAATTGAAATTTTTTAAGTGCTACGTTGAATTTCTCAGAAGTTTTATTTAAATAAGGGATCGTGAAATATTTTTTCATTTCAGAAGAGTTACCGTTAGAGTTAATATTATGTTCATTTATGGTATTAAAATTCTTTTTTCTGGAAAGCGTTTTTATTCTATTTTTTATCGTTTTAAATACAAATTGTAGAGGATATCCGTTGCGGAGGAGGGTGTTGATTAAGGAATCGATGTTAGTGTGATGGAATTTTGGATGCGATAGGAATAGAATTTTGTCAAATAACCCAATCACAACACCTTTTTTGTGTATGGTAGGGTGATTTGAGAAAAAATTTAGGTATCTCCCCGAGTTAGTAGGCTTTGTGTACAAGTCGAAAATAATACTGCCCTTGTCGTACAAAAGTTTTATATCTAAAAAATTGATTCCAAATTTATCGCCATAATCCACCGTAAATTTTATGCGTTTCCAGTAGACCGATACAATCAAATTTTTCGAAAAACGAACCTCTCTACGTTGAAACTTATTACACATTATTCTCGGCACCCGCATTCACTTTCTGAACGAGGGTAGTTCTATAAGTAAAGACGATTATGCCAACGGTTACACTCTTTTCGCTTTTGATCTTACTCCAAATCTATCCGCTAATTGTGCAGGACAGTGGAATCTCGTAAAACATGGAAGCTTACGATTAGAAGTGAGATTCGAAAAAGCTCTTTCTATGACTATTAATTGTATCGTCTATGCCGAGTTTGATAACGTTTTAGAAATCGACGTCAAGTCATTGTCGACTTTTCCGGTTAGCCCTACAGCTATCACAAGAAAATTTCCTCTTACGACTTCGACGAAACTCCACCACGTATCGCTGGAATACGACAACACTGCAAGGAATACTTTCTCAAACTTGCGGACAATACTGCTGTGTATTTCTATATTATTTGTGTAATGGCTATAATCTTAATCAGTTTCTTAATCTGTTTACCTCTGATTGTAAACGAAATGATCGATTGATTGTACAGTTATTTCATAAAATTTTTCTTTATTGTAAACATAAATTCGTAAATTCTCATGCTGCATGTTGTCATGTTCAAATGTGTACTCTTTCAAAAAAATAAAATAACTATTTCATGTAATATCTTTTTTAAATAAACGTTTTTGAATTTGTAAATATTGCCTTGTTTCTTACTCCTGCCCCTTCACCCTCATTTACAATAGATACATTTTTCCCCCGTATTACGGACTCAGATAATGTATATTAAATACATAAAATAGAAAGAATTTTTTTAAAGCAATGCTCGAAGACGTCCCTCAGGTTGAACATGTTCGTTCCTGTTTTATCTCCCCCAAAATTCTTCCGAACAAAAGCAAGACTCTCTCTAGACCCGCAAATTTTCGTATAAGATCTCCTTTCTCATATATTAACTCATAACATTCACTGAAACGCCTACACGTCGGCGTTGCGCCGCGACAACAAAAACGTTATAACAAAAGCGTTATAAATTCGACCGCTATTCATCCCCCGCTGTTCGTACTTTACCCTCGCGACAAAAGAATGCTGCAGTCCCAATCTCCATTCACCATTTTTCAGACCTCCATTTTGTCTGAGGTCCTTTATCACTCACCTTCTCCAATCACCTTATCGGTAGTTATGGAGCGAATCAATAAAATCTTTGGCAAGTATAGGGCGAACCAATCAGAACACACCATTTAATTACCCTATTACCCTCTCCCTTCACTCCTCGACCAATCAGAGCGCGCCCTTTCTCCAGACTGACCCGTCTAGGCAACGCGCACGGCGCCGGAGGGAGACGTGGAGGGGGTTTGTTTTATTATAACGCCCCATGGCTACTCGCGTCTACAAATCAAACAGGATGGCGTTATCTCTTTTTATCAAAATCCAAATTCAAATCATCATACGGAAAGAAATCTAAATTTTGATAAAGTTTCACGTTACTCAAATTACAAGCGTCGAACACGCTTGCGTTTTGAAATATGTTATTCTTTCGATCAGTCTGCAGAGCAAAGATAACGTATCGCGACTTCTCGAGCTGAGCTCGTAGCCGTTTTGACAGTCCATAAATGTTTAGTCAAATTTGTAACAGAGGATTGCTCGTACAAATCGCACGAGCAAAAACTTATGCTTAGATAACGACCGCTTTCCAATGCTCGTAGCATCGACAGCTTATTTATCTCGCTCAATAACACGTGCGGCATTCGTCACTGCACTTTGAATAATTCAAGCGTCGAATCTTTCGTCAGATCTCCAATGAGGTAATTGTTGTTGTTGTTCGATCTTAAATCAACTCGTGGCGAGCGTTGACGACCACGCCCTTATAATCTTTGCAAAAGCCCAACAGCATATTGAGCGGTACGCAAAAATTAAAGCGTTTTTTCTTTCTGTCAGATCTAATATTTCATCCAGCATTCAGCGCAATCAAAGATTTATCATACGTCAGTGACACGTAGTTCTTGATAGTATTGATAATTTCGACGTTTCTGTTGCGATCGATCTCCACATCGTTGAGTTCGTATTGAATTTCATCAAACATGAACGCGACGCAATTATTTGCCAATACCGTAATAGCATCCTGGACCTCTCTGTTCCTCGTCAGTTTTCCCTCAGCATATAGAACGCATGGCAACGTATATAAATCCTGTTGCTGTATGAATATTCTTATCTCGTTGCTATACCCAAACGTTGTGTTGACAAACCGAATGTACGTATGAATCTCAAACTCTACGATACGATCGTCGAAGATTGTATCATCCTTGATGTTTAGGAAATCAGTTATATCAAAAGTTGCGTATCATGAACCACAAAAATTTAAAAAATTTAACGTTCGATGCTGAGCTTCTTTTTCCTGATGCAGCTGGATGAGCAAATGTTGTCGAGTGATGACGTTACCGGTCTTGTAAAGAATGCGTTATCTCTCTGCGTGCGCTTCGCTCCATTCACTACGAATATTTCACGCTCGCGCTATTGTTGTCGTTGTCGCATATGCAATCTGACGATGATTTTTTTCTCCTCGAAAATCGAGCAATCGTCCGTTTTGATTGACAACGTGTATCGTTAAATCCGTAATGCTCCGTGCGATGATTGACAGATAAATGACTTGTGCAGGCATTTCCAATATCTTATATCCCGACGGCATGGTCGACGAAAATTCATGTATCGTATGCGCGTTCTTGTCTTTGCAGTAAACGCCCGCGATTACGTTACACTCTACGCGAATAACGTTCATTATGTTGTCCGATTCGTATCATCTTAGCAGTTGCAATATACGCTTCCCAGCGGCGATCCGACGCTGTTGGGCTTGCCAAAGTTAATTCTGTAGGCGCATCTAATCTCGCATCTCATCGTGTTGTAATTTGCGCGAAGCGTTATTGAGTATTCTCCACTCTCACTATCGTCGTCAGTGTTATTGTTGCTATTGTTACCACGCACTACGTCAACGGATTCAAGAGCGTCGCGGCGCTGACGTTTTCGTACAATCACACGTTTTAAAAATTCGTTTATGTCTTGCACTTTGTACGAATCCTTGGGAATTGTAATTTCCGCATCGTCTTTAAAAAAAAAAATTTATTGTTCGATTAGTTTACGTTCGATATCGTGTGATAAGTCTTAAAGATCATCAGACCGAGCTCGTTGTCGTCGTCACACAACATGGCAGGAAAGTAGTTTCCGTGAAGACACAGCTCAGCGTAAGTGTTAACGACATTACGGAAAAAGCATTTGATGAATACTGGGATTTACAGCACCTCGTCGGGCTTTTTAAGTTCGCGCGCATCGGCCGTTCGTAGAAACCGCAGTCTGTAGAAGATATCGCTTTCGTTTTGACTCGTGCCGCTTGTCGGTAACACGTTACGCATGGAAACATCTCTAAAGTATGATACGCGCATACGTTTCGCGAGTACGTTCAATTGCACGTTGGTAGTTGCATTCAAGGGCATTTTTATCGTTTCTTTGGCGTTTTTTTTCTTCGCTGCTAATCCTTATCCGCATTTGTAGGGGCTGAGATACAGTCCGCGTCCGTATTTGTGCGAAGCGAAATACAGTTCGTAGCCCTGTTCCATTGCGCGATCGTGACGTTGCAGCTTCTCGAGCTAACGTGACGCGGTTTTGCTATTGTTTGCCGCTTTCGAAACGCTGGCCCCTTCGTCAATTAAGGATCCAAGCGCCCTCAACATTGGCAGAAACGGTAACGCGCCGCCTCGTTTTTTCGCCGTCGGTAATATCCGCTTTTTCGTTGTCTTTTTTCTTATTGTCTTCTTTTTCATGCCCATGCCGATCTTGGTTTTGGCTTTCATCGCTGCCCAGACGGTAGCAGCGGCAACTCTCTCGCTCAGAGCCAAATCTCTCGCGTTGATACAATCTAGCACTTTATTTGCAAGCCTTGTCCGCCGCGTGTCTATCGTTGCTTCTAGAATACGCAATGTCGTGTTCTCGACACGCCGCGTTCAATGGATTTATGCCCCTGTCATCTCTGGCTAATCGCTTCATTCAAGCCGAGTGTCTGGATCGTAAAACTGATAGCCCGGAATATGTAACTCGGACGGAAACGCGTTTATTGCTTGATTCAGCAGATCGCCGCGCGACACCGACATTTAGTATTAGCCAGTACAGTCCATTATCTTTGATGTCGGACCGTCGATGTGCGTTCGCTACCACGACTGATTGTAGTGCTCGTTGCAGCGACGATAGGTTCAAACCTCCGGATCCGCTTTCACGTGTTCCGAAAGTTGTCCCACACACTGTCGATATAGTCACCGTACATGCGCAAGAATACGATCTTCGATATATATTGCTCAGTGCTCAATTCCTGAATGTCAAAAGGATGACGCAGCGCGAGATACATTTTGTTACTGCACGATTTGCGGATTCGCGCGCTTTTAAGGCGATCGAGAGCGCACAACCCATAGTGTGAGCAATGTTGTGCTAATGAGTATACACATGAAATATTGATAACACTCTTTTTTGTAACTTTGTGCTCTCGGCCATTACAGATCGTGGAACGCATTCTTGTCTTTCTGTCTATTCTTACTCTCGGCGTCCAAAAGGGGGAACCAACTCGCACTATCCTAACTCCCTAGAATCTTACCACAGCGCTACCACGCACCACGACATCCTTCTTTCTTTACAACAAAGTTAATCCTTCTGCTATCTTTAGGAGATTAACTCTTCACTTGTCTACTGATCTGGCCATGCAAATATAAATAATTCTGATTTGATTTCAATACTATGTGATTATACTTATACCTCGCTACTGATTCTTCTAACCTAGCGCATGTGAACCTTTGCGGCGACTTTCTTTGACGTTCCCTGTGTCTTAACATCGATTGGTACCGCTGTTCCTCTACTCTGTTTGTTGACAATTCCATCTCATTTGATCGCTCCATTGTTGTCTTTCTGCTTGGATTGCTTCTATTCTCATCTTTTTTCTCTTCCTTATTTGTTTTCTCGTCCCGGCGCACCGGTTCCAGAAAGGCTCTGTTTCTGCGTAGTACCCCTCCATAATATTTGATTTTGTATAATCTGGGCTCCTTTCTGCATTTTACCACGATCCCATATTCTTTTTGATCTCTTATCCATACTAGCTCTCCTGGAGTTTGATTATGCAGCTCCCTTGCTCTGTATCTTTTGTCATAATTTTTTTTATCCTTTTTTTGCGTGACCATAACCGATTGCGATGCTGCGTTATGTTTGGCTGCCTTGGCTTGAGTTCTGATGTACATGGAACAGTAGTACGAAGTCGCTTGCCCATAAGTATCTCACATGGATTGTATTGTAACGTCCTGGATTAGAACTTACAATGCTCCGCTTTGTTTTCCGGTCAATCTGCTGCACAGACTTTACCAGGGGACGCCCGGAGCGCGGAAACTGATCGATATGAAATGGTTTTCACTCATAAGAAAAAATGACGAAACCATATAACACTGAGGGTTCAGTGTCGGTGAACGCAGTGAACTCAGTGAACGCAGTGAACTCAGTGAACGCAGTGAA
>NW_017305001.1:16183-16793 GCF_001594115.1 Trachymyrmex septentrionalis
ATATAATGATAGAGACTTAGTAATTTAAAACTAATAAAATATTTGCAGGTCGTTGGGCAAGTCGGTGTTATTCGCAATTATATACTTATATTAAAATAATATAATAATGATAAAATAACAATAATAAAATAGTCATAAAAGTAGTTATAGAGTATAAAATTTATAAAGTAGCTATATTTAAAATGCGCAGGTTCAAGCCGGCGTTCCCGAAACCATTAACAAGGTAGAATATAGAGGGAAAAATCGAACGACGACGTTACAGTATCCTGTCTCCAGTGATGCCGTACGATATGCTAATAAGCCCAGAGTTGGTTCCTGTTCCTTCTCCAGGATGTTCTTCACTATCTTAATTGCCGCCTCTATTGATCTATTGTTTTTCGGATATCTTGGATTACTAGTGACTATTTCAAACATTCTTTTGCAAAGCTTCGATATTCTTGATTATCTGTGGTCCGTTGTCTGATCGTATTCTTTCCGGTATTCCGTGTCGTCTAATAATTTCTTTGAGTTTCTTGATGATGTTAGCTGCAGTCGTTGCATATAGCCTAACGATCTCCAGGTATCTGGATAAACAGTCCACTGCCACCATATCATATGTATAATATATATA
>NW_017305001.1:16810-21590 GCF_001594115.1 Trachymyrmex septentrionalis
TTAATTTTTAGATCAAAGCTTATGTTACATATATAGAATAAAATAAAATCAAATTACATTAATATATTAAAGACTCTAACAAATATATTGGGTGTTTGAATTAATTCGTAGCGTTTTCTAATAGGTGGCGTAGAAACGCCACCTACCCATTAAATGGCGTGACTATATTATTCCACGTAACCTGCTGTTATTGAGCGTCGTTTTTAGTATATGTCATTTGGTTGAAGCGTAAATAACAAAACTTTTTACTTCATCGAATATGTCTAACTTTGTGCTGGATAAAGTGTTTTTGCGGGGAGTTCTACTTCATTACTTTAACATGAAGAAAAGCGCTGCCGAAAGCCATCGAATTTTAGCGGAAGTTTATGGAGAGCATGCTCTAGCTAAGCAAACATGTCAGAAGTGGTTTTCTTGGTTTAAAAGTGGTAATTTTAAGCTGGAAGACAAGGAAAGATCTGGGCAGCCGAAAAAATTCGAAGATCAAGAATTGGAGTCATTGCTCGATGAAGATCCATGTCAAACACTTCAAGATTTAGCTGAATCATTGGAAGTTAACTTTTCAACAGTCAGCAAACGCCTGAAAGTCATGGGAATGATCCAAAAGCAGGGAAATTGGGTCCCATACAAATTGAAACCAAAAGACGTGGAAAGGCGTTTTTTCATCTGTGAACAACTTGAAGAGACAGAAAAGGAAGGGATTTTTGAATCGAATTGTGACTGGAGATGAAAAGTGGATTCACTACGACAATCCTAAACAGAGAAAGTCATGGGTTAAGCCCGGCCAACCATCAACATCAACGGCGAAGTCAAATATCCATGGATCCAAGCTTATGCTCTGCATTTGGTGGGATCAGCGTGGTGATCTACTATGAGCTGCTTAAACCGAATGAAACGATCACGGGAGAGCGTTACCGAACTCAACTGATACGTTTGAACCGCACATTAAAGGAAAAACGGCCGGAATATGGCGATAGACACGACAAAGTGATTTTGCAGCACGACAATGCTCGACCACATGTTGCAAAACCGGTGAAAAACCTATTTGGAAATGCTCAAATGGGAAGTCCTATCCCACCAAAAAAAAATGGGTCCATTTGTGGATAGTCTCAAAAGATGAAGGGTTCTTCCGACGCGGTATCCGTATGCTGCCAGAAAGATGGGAAAAGGTAGTGGCTAGCGATGGGCAATACTTTGAATAATCTATTTGTAACCATTTTTGCACAATAAAGCCTCAATTTTCAAAAAAAAAAAAAGCTACGAATTAATTCAAACAATAAATCAAGTGATGTACCTTATAAATTGCTGAAATTTATTTTGCAATGTAGTATTTTCTTTTAAGAAAGCATACCTTGCATATGAGTCTGCTACATTTATGTGTAACGATCTATTTTTAATATATATGACTATCATCAGTTTCTAGTAAACCAAAAGAGAAATTTTCAATTAATAGGAAATTTTTTATGTTTACTATTTATTTATATTTACTATTTATTATTTACTATTTATTTATAGAAATAAACAATTTCATTTTATAATCTAACTTTAAAAGTTTACAACTCTACAGTGTTCGGAATTAATTCTTGGCACTCAGATTACTTGAAGATCACGTGATCAAGCTCGCCATTTGCTAGCTGCAAATCTCAGATTTACATTGCTGAACGCACCTAAGCATGAAATTCGTACGGCAACCGCTGACGATATGAACTGCGACGCGAAATCGCGAATGATGGGAGGCGGTGTGGAGAAGCACGGCGAAATGCTGCTACTATACGTACGCTACTATACGTGCGATTATTTCCGGCCCGTCGAATTATGGTAAAATCAATGTTCTCATGAACTTGCTTGAGAGCTCGAACAGCGTACGTTTCGAAAACGTATACGTCTATTTGAAATCGCTGCAATAGCCAAAGTATCAATATCTCGAAAATTTATTGACGTCTATTGAGATCGGTTACTATACGTTTTCCGACAACAACGACGTTATTCCACCGAGCGAAATGTACTCAAATTCTATTTTTATCTTTGATGACATGGCAAGCAGAATGCGATGAGAGAATTCTTCTCGATGGATCGCCACACAAACGACTGTTTCTATCTCTGTTAGACGTATGCGAAAATATCTAAACATTTGATACGCGACAACACAAACCTGCTAATCCTGTTTGAATCGAATGGTACCAACTTGAAACACGTTTACAACGATCACGTAAATACCGATATGTCGTACGATGAATTTTGCGTGTTGTGTCGCGTTATTGCCTGTTGGCAACAAAAATATGGATTTCTAGTAATAGATAAAGAGCGTCTATAAACGGTAGATACAGAAAAATATTTAATGAGTTTGCGATCAGTTGTTGTCGATACTTTGCCAGAGACGAACATGGCAGATGTGCGTGAGCGTGAGCGTGCAAAAATCGCGAGGGAGATCGAAAAGACGAGCGAGTCGATTTGCAAGAAACATCGCGCTATGAAGACCGGTAGAATCGAGGAGAACATAATGTTGGACAGACATTTTAAACTTGTTATCAAGCCACTGCGACTTTTTTTAAACGCGTGAGGAAGGAAGTAAGAGGAGGGAGAAGAAGCGAGCAAAACGTTCGAGCGTTCCGCGATTCTGCATAAATCCAATGATCTATCGCACAATACATCATACGTACATCCGATAACCTACCCCGCGTGCCACAATCGTACCATTTATAGAGTCACTTGAGCATGTTTTCGAAACGCCGGATGACTCACTAGCGACGAAGGTTCAAGATCAGCTGCAAACGTCGAAAGATCGAGAGACCTTACGAGCCGGCTTGAACCCGCTGAATCAAAAGTACGTTGAGGCTATCCTTTTCTGAGGGGACCACGAGATAAAGTGACTGATGGTATAGATTATGTATACAAGGTATTTATCTACACAAGAATAAACTGATGTTTGGCAATAAATGTTTTGATGTGGATGACGCGGACAACATAATTATCGACGGCGTATGATACGCAGATATACATGGTCTTTAATAGATAATTTTCAAGAGAATTTCCGATCTCCTCTACACGGAAGACGATATGCACAAGTACAAGAACATGCTGCTGGCGATAAACGTGCACAAACGCAAGCATTATTCGCAGGGTCAAGTAGTGAGCAACAGGGGATATAAATACAAACACGTAATCGCACCGTTGATGTCGATCACGCTCAAGAAACAGAAAAAAATCTGAAAAGAAATTACCTCACGCAATGAACGACAGCGCAATCGAATACGTGCACTGGGACGATCCCAATGAGCTAGTGTATCGTCTACGATTGCTCGACAATGAAAAGCTACGCTTTGCACCGAGTGTGCAATAACGCTCACGACAATGAGATGCTCTCGATTATCAAGGAACTTCGCGAAGCCAGTCTCATTATAAATTAAATTGCGTATGCATGAAATGGGTCAATCGAGTTGTGTCATTGAGAAAAAAATTTTCTTTGTTTCCTGTATCGTGCGTACCATGCGCCGAGTCATGAAAAAGAAATCCGATAAAAAGAGAGAAAAAATTAGTTCCGAGAGACGTCGGCTCGAGGAATTGCACGCTTCAGCGAGAAGAAATTTTCCACAAAGACGCGTCCGGGAATATGATGATCTGTGGCAGGCTGACATCATCGAGATGTATCCATTGCGTTTCAACAGAGGCCATTACTACATATTCACCGTCATCGATGTGTTGAACAAGTATGCGTGGATATACCATATCGTTCAAGAGTAAAGGTCGAAACGAGACGGTTAAAGCTATCGCTGAGATAATTCGAAAGAGGAAGAGATGTCTAAAAAATTTATCTATTATCCGATATGGCAGAAGAATTTTACAACGTTGATGTGCAACGGCTCTTGAAAAAACACATCAATCATTATTCGATGTACTCCGTAATGAAGGCATCGGTCAAGCGATTCAATCGCATTAAAAAACGATATGTGGAAGATATTATACTTAACGGAAACTATAAGTGGATCAATGCGCTGTCGCAGCTTGTATCAGATTATAACACGCGTAAGTATTGAGCGATCTATATACGATACGTCGACGTTACTCCCGCGATAGCTGAAAAATTCTTGGCCACAATATACAGCAACGTAAAGATCGCGGGTTCAGCAAAATTAAAAATAGGTGATTCGGTGAGCAAATATAAAACTCTTCGAGAAGGGTTATACACCAAATTGGACTACCGAGGTGTTTAAAACCGCTAAAGTACAGCATACTAATCCCGTAATCTATTTATTGGACGACTATCGCGGAAAATCTATCTCTGAAGCGTTTTATGAACATGAGTTACGCACGACTTATCCAGACGTGAAGAAAGTATTGCGCAGGAGAGGTGACGAGGTTTATGCAAAATGGTTGGGATTCGATGCATTGCATAATTCTTGGATATATAAGGATAATATAATTTAATTCATACAAACTGTATTTTTATAAAAATGTATTTATTTTAAATATAAAAATATATATTAAAGGTATATAAAATATTAGGTTAAGTAAAAAGTCATCGCGTATTTTTTAGCTCAAAGTTGTTTATACAATATCTTCGTCAATAATGAATGAAATTCAAATTTAAAAAAAGGGTTTTAAAGCTTGAAATCTCTGCTTTTAAAAGCTTATCATATTTTTTAAGTATATATGAGTTTGATAATTTTTGCATACCAAAAACTACGAGCTGAAAAAGACGAAAAATTTTCTTCTCACTTTGTGGATTTGTAACGTGTCCAAAACGAATTTGAGAAAATTTTCGATTACATATCGTGAAAGCTTG
>NW_017305001.1:21690-36873 GCF_001594115.1 Trachymyrmex septentrionalis
AGTAATTGCGGTTTTTACTGATAGATGTCTTTTAAAAAAACGCGATAACTTTTTACTTAACCTAATATATAAGATATATAAAATGTTTATCATTTATACCCATCTTTTTTAATTTAATATATAAAAAAAATCTATATTTTTTATAAATAATATTTTCTATAAATGTAATACTATATACAATTATTTATACATTTCAATAATAGAGTTATACATTTCAATTATATAATTACATTATATGATATTTTTTTACAAATTTATTCGATATTGTGCCCGTGGTAATGTTGTGGTTGAATTTGATATGACGTATCGTTTGTTCTCGTACGGACTCAGAACAATTTTCATCTCAGATATCGTATATACTTGATGTAATTTTGATCATAAAATTTACTTAATCCTAGTGATATGTATCATATGTATAAAAGATTTGATATCAAGAACAGACGCCAAGTTAAATTCTAGTGTTTTCTTATGTCACCTTTAAAAAAAAAATATCTAGTAACTTTAATTTCGTTAAATAGACACAGATGACTATCGACGTGATATTTATATTGGCTGCAGCACAGACTCTTGCATAACGCATAATGCATAGTGTATAAAGGAATCAATCAAATGAAATTCTTCTTTTCCATGGAATTGGAGGAAAGGAAAGATTTTGATTAGTTGATTCGCTTATGCACTATGAGTTATGCAAAAGTTTGTGCTGCGGCCTTATCATTTGTATAAAACATTTGATATCAACAACTGGCGCCATGTTAAATTCTGTTAATGCAAGGTTAATTTATTACTAATAACTTTAATTTTTTTTTTTAAATATTTTCATTAAATACAAATGACTATCATCATGATATTTGTTAACTAAAGGAGATCGGATGCAAACGAAATTGCATGATAATATTTATTAATACAAAATGTATGGTATTAGTACAAACTTATCTTTAAAAAAAGGTAAAAAAAGGCGCTAAGCTTGTTTGAATAAAACCTGAGTATCCAACCCAATTAATAGTAGTTTTAATTTTTCTTCAAGAATATTCTTATTAAAGATCTTCTTATTCCAATCCAAGTAATTATAGTAATTACTAGACAGAAAATTATAGTAACTTCAATTTTCTGTCAAAAATTATTACTCTTCAAAAAAAATTAATGTATCAAATAAAAAATTAAAATCCAGATGCTACAATTTTAACTATCAAGTTAAAGTCTATCAAATTAGAAAATAACATAATTGGCACTGTCTCTTGTTATTTATTTAACTCTAATGATATGTATCATTCACACATATAAAAGATTTGATCAACAAAATTGGCGCCAAGTTAAGTTCCTCAAAATTTTATGTATCGATCGTAAAAAAAATTTGATCAAAATTGACGCCAAGTTAAATTCTATGTAATTCGGATGCTAAATTAAATAAATAATATTAAATAAATAACAATAAATAAAGGACAAAGTAAGAGTCAAACACATTTCTTTAAAAAAGTCACACAAAAGAATAAATTACGAATAGAGAAAAGTAAAATTGAAAAAATATATATAATAAAATAAAATAAAAACTCAGTTTAAATACAAATAAATTACAAGTTTCGGCTACCGGATTGAGCCCTCTTCAGACATTAACTTATCGGAAAAAAAATCGCAGTACGAAATTAATTGTCGAAAATGTTCGCATATTCACAATATGTTATTCACAGTTCGGGTGAGTCTTGATGTAGAACTCAACATTATTCACATACGATTGAACAGTCAAATGTGTTTCATGTCTCTTGGAAAAGTTCTAGTTGATAAAAAAGATTTCTTACGAAAAAATAAACGCAACTAAATTAACATATCGGAATTTTAATAAGTAATTAAAACAAAACTCAGCAAAAATTATATGTAAATTATTCAAACAAGTGTGTCCATATAAGTATGAAAAACCATTAGAATATATAAAATTAAGTGGAACGCAGATATGTAAGATGGACATTGTATTGAATATTATGTACGCTCGCTGATACGGATGACCACGGACTGAGAGAAGAGATGAACTGTCAGTATCGAAAAGTTAAACCTTATTTACAATAGGTGTATATGTATGCCTTATGAAGACCTTCAGTCAGTTTGTAAATTTAAACTATTTTTCTGCTTCTTGATATTGAGCATCTCTGAAATTAAGTGTTTCCTATAGCAAAGCTCTTCATCTAAAATTTTAATGTTATCCCATTGGAAATCATGATCATACTGCAGCCTGTGATCCGTTATGACAGAATGAACAGAAGTGTTATGTCTAATATGCTTACGATTTCTGTAATTCTGGTTTTCAATTGTCTGCCCGTCTGTGCAACGTACGACGCATCACAATTATTACACGATATCTTATAAACTACATTACTTTTAGATGTATGGGACAGATATCCTGTTGTACTTTAATATATTTACTCATTTTATTAGAATTACGAAAAGATACCCTGATGTCGTTTCTATTGAACCGTTTAAATTTTTCTGTGTCAAGAGGAATAAATGGTACCGTAAGCCAAGATGCAGATTTATTCGCACAGACATTGTCAACCAAATCTTTATGTACTATGTGTCTATTTTTAAGTAAATTTTTTATACGTTGATTAACTGTGTCAAAAATAAAAGTTAGTGGGTAGTCATTATCTAGTAAAACATTAATAATAAATGTCAAATTTTTTGTATGAAACATAAAGTCAGAAAGTAAAAAAGCTCTGTCAACTAGCGAAAAAATTGTACCTTTCTTTTATGCAATAGGATGATTTGAGTTGAAATTTAAAAACCTCCCTGAAAAGGTAGGTTTGCGGTACCAATAAACAAAAAACGATTCTTGTTAATACGTAGGCTGCTGGAAAAGTTTCTGCAAACAATATGAAAAAAAACATGCAAAATTCGGTAAATGGCTTTATTATTTTTCGGAATATTCGCCTTTAAGATCGATATATTTCTGCATACGCTCGAAATTTTCGAAGCATTTTTTCCACTCTAAGACTGTAACCTCAGAAATCAGTGTATGAAATGTTTCAACAGCTGCTTCAGGTGACTCAAATCGCTCACCACGCATCTTATTTTTAATGTTTGGGAACAAAAAGAAGTCATTAGGTGATAAATCAGGTGAATACGGACAATGAGTCATCAATTCGACATTATTACTGAATAAAAAATCAACGGTTTGACGTGCTGTGTGACAGCTGGCGTTGTCATGATGAAAGATGATGCGACGATTTTGGTTTGTTCTACGCAATTCATTTATAACTTCTGGTAAACAAATTGTTGTATACTAATACAGTCCTTCGATCCTCTAAAGCCACGATTGTCACATGTCCGGTATAATCGAAGAAACAAGCAATCATTTGCTTGGCAGCACTGCATAAACGAACAATTTTTGTTGGTTCCGGTTCATTTTGAAATACCTAAACAGTGGATTGTTGTTTACTTTCGGGCTCATACGAATAGATCCATGTTTCGTCCCCAGTAACGATGTTGTAGACCAAATTTGACCGATCTCGGTTGAATTTCTTGAACATTTCTTTGCTCCATTTAACACGAGCCTGTTTTTAAGCTTCGGTCAAATTGTATGGGATCCAACGATTGCAAAGTTTCCATACGATCAAGTGATCATGCAAAATCGTATGTATTGCTTTCATGTCAATGCCTAAGGATGCTTGAATCTCGCGGTATGTTATATGCCAATCTCGCTCAATTATTTCACGCACAGTTTCATTCGACGGTTTACGAAAAGAATCTTATCTATTGTATCGGCGCAATCCCAACCATAACTTTTATACTATTCTTTTTTGTTGCACAGCCAAAGAAATTTTGACTCTAGTCTCTTTTTTTCTTTTTCAAAAAAGAGATTACAAGATTTCTCCTGTGTGTTAAGGAAATCATCACATATTCTCGTCGGGAGACAGTTCGCTAGGTTGCTCACTACATGGAAAAGTAATTTCTTATAATAATTTATCTCTCTATGCGCGTCATTAAGTTCGATGTGTAAAATTTTCCTAATTGTAATTCTTAAGCAAAAATTTTCTATTAGATCTGTGGTTATGTAACTTAATTTTCCAGCTATAATATTTAAATGCTGCAGTGTAATCTTATTATTGTTAATACAATGTTTAATAAATCGAATGTATAAATAATTCGTAATAATCTTTCTACGATACTTAATACATAATTTGAGACATTTAACTGCATGAAAACCGTAGTATTTAGATATAAATTTAAAACATGAAAAAATAATATTAACTTTAATGATATATATCATTCCCCTAGAAAAGATTTGCTATCAAAAACTGGCGCCAAGTTAAATTTTATTTCTTTATATTATGTCAAATTCTGTTATAAATGAAAAATATTAATCTGATGATATGTACAAAAGATTTGATATTAACAATTGTGTTAATGCCAAGTTAAATTCTACTATCAAAATCAAAAGTAAAATCCAAGTGATCTTTATTATTTACTTAATACAAATGGTACTATCTTTAATTTTAATAAACTACCTAAGTATACCTATATCTTATTGAAGGATCTTTCTATTCCAAAGAAATGGTTTCTATTCATCTTAAATGAAATTATTATATCGCAATTCATTCAAAGACATTTTCTCTTCCAACTAAAATGGGTTTTAATTCTCCTTCAAAACATTATACAATACATTATAACAAAATTGCGTTACCTTGTTCAATTTAAGTGTTACCACAAAAAATTAAAAAATTAATCGCATAAAATTAAAAAATTTAATTTAATTAGAACAATTTTTCATGTAAAAACACTTGGCGCTGCTAGATCGCGATATAATAACCGTAATTGTTTTGTGACGGATGGCTGGTGTCACCTTGTACGGAAGGCTCGCTCGCCAAGGCGGCTTGTAATAAACGAGGATTCTCTTGAGAGTCGAGAGACTCTCTTGATTGTAATAAGTTAGATTTTATTATAGAGTTGAATTCAGATTTGAAACAGGCGGTAAGCGATGCTCGTAGTAATAATATTGCGACAATTGAAGCGTTCGATTCGATGCGTGCACAGGTAATTCGCACTTGGTACGACGTTGAGTAATTTCGCGTTCGAAAAAGTGTGTATTGCGAGCAGTGACGAGACCGGCAAATCTCGTCGGAAACGCCGGTAAATCTCGCGCACTGAACGGTCTCGCGGTACGCGTATACCGATCACGTTATGTGATAGCAGGCAGTGGTGATACGCGACGACAAGTCGATTCGTTCGCACTTAACTTTCGCGAAGATGCGTTCAGAGCGAGGAGCGATATTTAATGTACATTGATCGGGATCCGGTGGCGAACTCATTATTCTCACACGGAGCGTGTGCGCGATCGACGGTTTTCTGGATTTGCGCAAGGGGAGTCGCGTGCTATTTGAAACAAACAGCGTGATTAGCACAGGATCGAGTATGCTCGTGTTTTGATTGCTTGGTGTCGACAAGCTATTTGCTTGCTCCGAGAATATAAAAAGATTATAACGATAATTCCGGAATAGTAATAAAACATGAATGTAATATTATATACTTAGAAAAATAACATAATCATCAAGTAATTATACCAAAACTAACATAAATAAGAATCATATTAATAAGAAAAATTATAATTATATTAAAAAATATAAACAAATTTAAACTTTTTGAGGATGGCTTAAAAATGTAAATATACAATAAAAGAGCATATAACCACAGTTAAAGATGGTTTTTTTAGAGATAAAGTAATATATTTCGAATTAATATGTTAACACTTAATATTTGTATATATTTCGGTCAAGATTTGACCATCATCAGTACAGAACGTCGATATTATATAATTAAATTAACAATGGTAGTCTTCTACGTGGAAGCAATGACATACGTAGAAGACTTCCATTGTTAATGTAATTGTAACATCGATGTTCTGTATTGATAATATTATGTGTTAACGTATTAATTTGAAATATATTACTGTATCTCTAAAAAAACATCTTTAGCTGTGGTTATACGGTTCTTTATTGCGTATTTATAAAAAATATAAATATTTAGAAAAATAAAAAAAAATAAGAAGCATTCTCAATAAGAGTTAAAAAAAATCTAGTGTGTGTATATATGCGATTGAGTCATAGAACCGTGTAAATTATGAACGTTGTGAATGCTATTAAGTTTAAGGCTAAGAAAAATAAGACATGCGTTATAAAAGAGAAATAAATAGTAAACTTTATTATTATTCAGTGTAAAGTTCAGATTAAACTACTACTCAGATTATTACTTTTATTATTACTTTTAAATTATAATTACTTTTTATTATTTATTTTTATTAATTACTATTTTAATTTTAAATTATTTTTATACTTTTTTTTTATTCGATCTAGCAGCGCCAAGTGTTTTTACATAAAAAATTGTACTTAAATTAAATTTTTTAATTTTATACGGTTAATTCTTTTAACTTTTTGTGGTAACACTTAAAATGAGCAAGCAATAACTCAATTTTGTCATAATGTATTGTATAATGTTTTGAAGGAGAATTAAAACCCACTACTTTAGTTGGAAGAGAAAAATGTCTTTGAATAAGTTGTGATATAAAAAATAATTTCATTTAAGAGGAATTTAAACCTATAAATAATAACCAATATATTAAAAATAGAATATTTGACTATAATTAGTCAATTCTGACAACTACAATTACTTATAGCTGTGCTTACGGCTATTGTAGAACAGGAATAAGGAGCGTTTATATTGACTGTAATCGTATGCCGTATGCTAAATCTGTAAGAATTAAAGTCGAGAATTCCCCTCTCATTCGATTGTAAGAAGGGAAAACTCGAAAGTGATAGGACAACTTTTACAGATTACGACATGCGGCATATGATTTCGATTAAACGCTTCTTAACACATACCAATTCTACAATACGGTTTTAGTAATAAATACATTCGGTGAGTGATCATGCTTCTAGATACATCTATTATGTTAAGAATTATTATTACTTGACTGATAAAAATATACTCAAGACCGATCTCGCCAACTTCAATTAATCTAATCGGTCGATTGTTACTTTGGAACTGATCAATTGCATTTGCTGTTGAACAGAATTGATCAATCACGGTTGATATTTAATCTATTGATTAGGTTAATTGGAGTTGGTAAGATAGGCACTCAATCGACGTTCTTTTGCGTAAACAAGAAAAAATGTCGCTCTGCTTCGTGAATCGAGATATTAATTGTTAAAGTCGACAATTATTCAAGTTAGGAACGAGGGAATAATCACATAATGTAATCGTGGGCAAAGTCTTCGAAATCATTATAAAATTCATATGAAATCTCTATAATCCGATAAGTATATAATCACGAGAATCAGCAATCACGAGAAATCATTGTATAATATTAAAATTAATTAAATAAAATCGTGTATTTTACCATTACTTCATAAATAGTGAAAAAAATGATTTGTAATCAGATGAAATCATATGAAATCTTGTAATCTGCGGGACAATATTTCAGGTAGTGGTTACTCCTTCGGTTTGGAACTCTGCCACGAAATACTGTGAAATTCTCTGTTTTAAAAACAAATCCTCTGCTTTAAAACATATTTCCTGCTTTAAGAATACAAGTTACTTTCTTGTATTTTAAAGCAGAGAAATGAAAATTTTACTGCAATGTCTGCAGTGCACAATATGCTTGTATCGCAATTGCATCGCAATATTTCCTCGCTGTGACAAACTTCTTAATAATCGTCGACTTCAATGACTAATCACGGCTCATGAGGCAGAGCGACACATTTTTTTGTAAAACTTTTACTTATTTTTATGCGAAACGCATCGATTGAATGTATTTTCATCAATGTTATTAAACCCGATTAAGGGTGCTGTATAAATGTGGTCACAGTTCTTCGACGACAATCTCGATATTATCTGGATAACCTAATTCTTTGGTAGCAAACACCTAGAGACTTGGTTCCTTGATAGCAAACACGCAGAACACCTAGACTCTTAATTCCTTGACGGCGAATACTTAGATACAGTTTCTTGATTAATCTCGATACTTCAGCTTACATAATTTACGCCATGCACGTTACAGCTGTCATGCCGTCATGTATGGCGTTACATTACGTGCAATGTTGCCAATAGTGTCAACACTGGTTTGCTGGTTAGAATCAAAAGCCATCTATTATCGAAAAAAGGAACTATACTATTTTTCCCCTGGTCTGGTCGACAATGTTAATAAAATCAAAGATTTTAGATTTTCCATCGCATCATCTCCGCTCGTAGAGCACGTAGAGAAAAAATAAAAACACTTTCAATATGATTGGAAACGAGACCGTTTATATTAAAACTTTAAAGTACGAAGCGACTACCGGTCTGAGAAAGATGTTGAACTACTACATAATATATACTAATTTTAAAATGAATTAATTTTCAGAAATAATAATTGCGTGCCAATAAGATTATCGGACATTCACACAATCAATCTGAAACTAATAATCCCCCCAAAATTTCCCAAAGGCTTAGGACGCTCGTATTAAATGCAAGAGATCCGAGTTCGACTTCCGGCCGAGACAATATTTTTCGCAATGAGTTTATTACAGTTTTTTAAGATTTGGGAAATTTTGGGGTGATTATTAGTTTCAGATTGATTGTGTGAATGTCCGATAATTTTATCGGCATGCAATTATTATTTCTGAAAATTAATTCATTTTAAAATGAGTATATATTATATAGTAGTTCAACATCTTAAGACTCGGACCGGTAGGCGCTTCGTACTTTAAAAACACTTTCATTATATATTTTGAGCGGATCTAATCGATTGAGCACACTTAGAACTTGATTAATTCAGCCTTATTGAGATTCAATCCCTGGCAACTCGCCGGCTCACATAAAATAGCCACGGAAGTGTCGCTGCACGTAGCTTAGCGCCGAGATACTACCAATGTCTCCAGATCTTATGCATGACTGTTGGCGCGTCATTTCAATTTCATCATTTAAACATCGAGTGTAATTATTGAACGTTATAGTTTGTGCTACGATGTTACTTTTAATACCTGTCGCCTTTTTAATTTCCTTCTGACCATCCACCCTCACCGCATACAATTTTCGCTCTGAGTCCGACGAATTCAGTCAATATTGCGCCATTATTTTCATCCTTCATTAAGCTTGGCACTTTTTTTGTTTGCAAGTGGCATACACATTATTGGTAGAATAATCACTCGTGTCGAACGTAGTGATATCACGCTTCCTTTGTTCATAAACGTCATCACATTCGATGCGATATATGAGGCTATCTGTGTACATAATTTCACATTTTTTGCAATACAGCAACATATTATTCATAGTAAAATTTATACAAACAGACCTTGGATATATCGAGTATACACATTTCTATGTAGATCGATTTGTTGAATTTCACCTCAAGGTTACGAATTTAAATTGCTATAAAATTTTCAGAAAATATACTTCTGCTGTGAAAATTCGGCTTCGCGATCATTGTCTCTGCGCCGTATCATCTATTCCATTATGTTAATAATTTTACATCGATGTATAATAATTGCGCACGTTCTCCATGGTTTTGCCGAATACTGTATTATTCATTAATTTAAATAAATTTTTCTCAAAATCATTCTTCGTAAGTGTTCTAAATTTTAAATTAATCATACAGAAATAATGTCGAGTTCTACATCAAGACTCACCCGAACTGTGAATGTAATGAATATGCGAACATTTGCGATAATTGATTTTGTACTATAATTTTTTCGATATGTTAATGTCTGAAGAGGGCTCAATCCGGTAGCCGAAACTTGTTTATTTGAAATTTATTTTTATTTAAACTGAGTTTTTATTTATTTTTTATTTTGTATTTTTTATTATATATTTTCTTTAATTTTACTTTTCTTTATTTGTAATTTATTCTTTTGATTGCATGACTTTTTTAAAAAAATGTGTTGTCTCTTATTTTCCCCTTTATTTATTGTTATTTATTTTCTAAATTTTGTATTAAGTTTAATGTAATCGCGAAGCCATGGTGATTGTGCGAATTGCAATACGCGATGAATCTTTGCTACATGAAGACCGTGACGCGTGCACTGCTGCAAGTTGCGATAATGTATAACGTAACATTTTTTGTCATACAGTCGCTAAAAGTTCATTCTGTTGCTTGCCAGGAGGCAAGGAGTGGTTTATCACGCGTTGGACAGAATGGCAAGTCAACGTGCTCGTTCAGACGCTCCGGATATTCTAAATCGACCTCACGAACGTAACCTGTGAGCGAATCCTGAGCAATCGCGCTAACGTCCAAGTTTTTCGACCCATCGAAATTTGGCGTATGGCAATGATTGACACATGACCCATTCGTATAAATTATTAACATCGAAGTACATCAAGAAGGTTTTGACGGATCGTACGACTGCATATATTTGTTATTGGCTCGTGCGTACCTGTTGGAATTGATTAAGACTGCCGCGTATATCGCGCTTGATAAATATTACATCGATGTCAGTATGGTTCCACGTAAAATCTGGTAAAGTATAATAATACGCAGGGTCAAGACCGTAACTTTCAATAAATTTATCGCGAAAATTTTTAAATATGTCGACTAACAGCAACACGCCGGTTTTTAAATGTAAATTGCTGTATTCACCCAAGGTTTGAACAGAGAACTGTTGCCAAACGTTCATGGAGTGCGCGTAATCACTTTCATACAGTGTTCTCGGTCAAGGAACTGTAAAATGATTTGCGCGATGGTAAACGAGTATCCTGCAGTTTGTCAGCGCAATCAATGTATTCGTATGAAAAAAATTCCTTTTTTGTATCAGTAACTCGAAATCTTCTTCGAATAAATTTTGAAATTCGCATTCTAAAATTCGAAGTTCATTTTTATTGAAAAAAGATGCTACTTTGTCGAGACTGATACTTAAAAATTTATAAGAATCGATGAACCGTAATTTTTTATGTTATTTCGCAAATTTGATATTTCAGTGGAATCTTTAACATTTTTTGTAAATGATATATATTTTTTCTTTGTTATAGGTAGTAATTCTATACTGCCTTCATATGCTGTAGCTATTTTTTTGATAATAATATGTGAATCATAGTTAAATGGAAAGCTATGGGAATAAAATATGAGTTTTTATAATTTAAATTGCAATTTGAATGCGTCGGACCCCTGTAACGACCGGTTAAATGGTAATGATCGCTTACTCGATTATTGTTTGGTGCGAAAGGCTTTTTACACACGTGACAATGCGTCGCGCTGCTCAATGTCTCCCACTGTTTGCTCGACGAAGTTTTCATGGAGACATTAGCTGCTAAAATTTTTTTTACGTTATATGCTAAACTTCTCAGTTTTTCAACGAATCATGAAACGCAATCTGGATTGCGACAAAATCGATATTTTGATAGCGAATTGTTGTACAAACAGTATCCGTATACGTAGTATTCTATGCTAAATACTTGATGATAATGTTGATACGTGCGCGTAGATGCTCCCTGATCGCTATCAGTTTTCTCGAGGATGCATTCGAGATCAGTGTAACAACAAATGGAACTCGTTTCTTCCTATTGCAAATGTTAAAGCTCAGCCACTTGTTGTCGTCGCTCGGTAGTCGGATAGCGCAGTCGCTAATCTGTCGACAATCTACCATGTGTGACTGCAACCTTTCGTTAGAATGAAAATAATGTGAACAGTTGCAAATAAAAACAAATAATGTTGTTCTTGAGGCTTTTACGGGTGCTTTCTATATAAAGATTATGCGTTTCGCGAGTTTTTTCCGTGTTCAAATCCATTCTTGTGGAATGTAAATGTTTCATGAACCTTGCAGTCCACTTAATCAGGGTGAGGAGCAGCTTGATACTGAGCTTCCTTCAGGCCGTTTCTTTTATATTACGCTATTTGTTGGAGTGATGGGGGAAATAGAAGAGGGGGGGGGGAGGAGAAGTGGGAAAAATTGGTTAATTTTAAATAACCGGGAGAATGATTTTCCATATTTTATTTATGTTGTAGCCATTATCTCTATTTAGATTGTTAAGATGTTTTCTCTATGGCTTCTTTATACTTTCTTGGAAACTCTCACACATTAAAACTATACGGATCAAAAATACACAAATCATACCCCCTCAGACCGATTGTCAGTGGCATACAACTTATCTCGTTTCCTACACAAATATTACAATTCCTCACTGGAAAATCCAAATCACACATAACCAACGGACTTCATATAAAAGATCCAAAAAAATCCGACTACGTTCCACAGACCTGCTTGTAAGTTTCGATATAGAATCCTTTTTCACACAAGTCCCAATAAAAGACACATTAAACATAAAGGTCTCACATGAAGTCCCCTCCGACTTTATCTCGCTAATAGAGCACTGCTTAACAATCACTTCTCCTATAACAACCAATTTTATGAATAAATTTCAGAAGTGGCAATGGGCTTTCCTATTTCTCTTGTAATCACCAACATTTTCATGGAGTATTTTGAGAAAGAGGCTCTCAGAAAAACAACCAAAAAATCAGAAGTTTGATTCTGTTATGTAGATGACACATTCGTGATATGGAGACACGGCAGAGCCGAAAAATTCTGCAAAATTCCTTATTTTCTTCAACAATCAACATCCAAATGTCTACTTTACTGTAGACATAGAAGGAAACGGAAAACTGCCCTTCCTAGATATTCTTGTCTCTAAGAAAGTTGACGGTACTTTAGGCCATCAAGTTACAGAAAATCAATATACAGATAGATATCTATATATGCCGAGTGGCACCATCACCCAGCACACAAACAGTCTGCAATCAATTCACTTGTACATAGAGCTTTCATTATTTTTGACAAAGAACATCTATAGACAGAACTCAATCTAAAACTAGCATTATAAAAAAACGAACATGACAAAAAAGATATAACCAAAATAATCAATAAACATGCAAACAAGACAACACACAACTAGACGAAAGAATCCTATTCATTCTCTCATATGTCAAAGGAACATCGGATTGATAGGATATTAAACAAACACAATATCCAAACTATCTTCAAACCACTCAAAAAGATAGAACAAATCTTAAGAGATCCTAAAAATCGAAGACCTCCACTCAGCTCCGCAGGAGAATACAAAATATCTTGTTCTTGTGGGCAAATATACATTGGAGAAACCGAAAAAATGGTCAACCTATGGATAACAGAACATTACCAACGTGATTAGGTTAAAACACGCTACGCAGTCAGCATTATCAGAACACAACATCGAAACAGGACATCAAATACTGTTTGACAAAACGATCACAATAGCCAACATGCGGCAAAAATGCAATTTAAAAAAGTTCATTTTTTAATACGAAATATCAATATTTCGGTTTTCTAATATTTTTTTCATTATTCAATAGTAGACAATATAAAGTTTTTACTGATATTGTTTGTTTACTTTAAACATAGTAAGTAATACTTAATAAATTAAGTTTTTGACAGGTGCAGCATATATACCGGAATTATCCTACACTATATATGTACTTTCATATATACCATATTGTAATCTTTTCAGAACTTTTTTTAATATTGATTGTGTTTCTCACATATTTAATATATATCTAAAATAGATTCTTAATATTGTTTATATTACGTCGAAAGAAAGATGTTGTTTCCTTATTATACCGATTGTGAAGCATATTACTAAGGCCTTGGTGGTCTAATGGCTTAGGACGCTCGTACGGAATACAAGAGTTCCGGGTTCAAGTCCTGGCCAAGATAATATTTTTCGCAATTTTATTAACAATTTCAATATATTAACATCTTTATGATATGCATGATTGTTGCATCAAATTGTTAACTTTAATTCGCGATTACTAGAGTAGTTTTAATTGCGTTTATAGTCTGGAAAAATAATTCGGCTTGCAGTTTTGAAAAGATAACAATATGGTATATATGCAAGTACATATATAGTGTATATTAGTAATTCAAGATTTAATTATTTTAAAGCAATGACGATCCAGCTTCGACCGCAATAGGCATTTTTTAAATATCGATTGTGTTTTTAACAAATGTTTTTAGTTCATTTAAGATGGTTGACAACTAAAAAACTTTGAACAAAGTCGATTCGTCAAATAGTTTTTGAGTTATCTTGCACACCAATTCGTGGTTTTGAGAAAAATACGTTTAAAGTTTTCGATATTACTGTATATCTGCGCGACGCGTACCTATTTCTTAAGTTATAACTACAAAAGTATTTCGAATTTTGGTCTAAAACTTGACGAGTATATTTTTAAAGAGTAATACTATCAATTAAAGCTAAAAAAAAATTTTGACTCTCTAAACCAGGTTCCACCCTTAAGTTATCTCTGGTCTCCCATTTTTTCTCTCCTACTGGAAGTCTTTAAAGCGTGGATCTAATAATATCACATGAACGAATATCTCATTCTTTATAATTTGTTCAAAACGTACCTATAAGCGAAGTATTATATTGCAAGTATAATATGCTCATGCTATGTTTACTGTTTATAATTGGCAGTTAATCCGATTGAAAAATCATGAAGAAGTATCATTTATGCCATTAAAAAATTTCTACATCTACGATCACTGTCCAATTTTTAATTCGGGTACCCGAAATTTACGAATACTCAAACATTACAAATATTCGGGTTTCGACCTGATCCCGAAAAAATTCCTGACCCGACTCGAACCCGAAATCTCATGTACCCGCACATTCCTAATAATTAGTCATGTGTACGATTTGCACTGTGAAATTATTCTTGAATTCGTTTATTCGGGACGAAACATAATAAATACAACAAGAAAACAGAATACAAAAAAAGAAATAAGTTTAAAAATGAGCTTTTATTCAAAATAAAGCAAGGAAATATAGTTTTAAAATATAAAAGTATATGAAATTAAGTGATACTATATAAGCAACGTAAAAAGGTCTATAATTCTTAAAAATATATTCTCCTAATTTTTATCAGAACTAATATTTTTAATTACTAAATATTTTATCGCAATAAAAGTAATACATATCTTATTGTAATAAAAAGAGAAAACGGCTTGAATGTCATTTAAGGTCTAAATTTGTAACTAGAACATGCAACGAAGGATTAATTAGCTCATCACTCGTAGAACGGAGGAAAATTAATGTTTCTATTTTGTCGCTTTAAGTATTCCTCGGCAGTTTTTCAGCAACGAATCTTCATCGCCTCTTCAGAACGAGAGAGCTAGAAAGATAAAGGGGGGGGGGGGGGGAGCATTT
>NW_017305001.1:36950-45232 GCF_001594115.1 Trachymyrmex septentrionalis
GGGGGGGGGGGAGGGAGCATTTCGAGCAATATTGGTTTTAGGCAATAATTACTCGTCGGTAACCACTAAACTGAGAATATAGAACCGGAGGTTTTGGCCGCAGCTGCAGTAGCGTCACTAATGAATCTATTCTGCCCATTCTCTCAGTCTCTCTTTCCTTCTCCTTCTCTCTTTCCCATCCTCTTATTCCTTTTGCTTATTCCTTTCTTTATGATTTTTATATCGAGTCAAAGTGCAATTATCTTTCAGTGAATAACTAAATGTAATCTTTGAGTACGGTCCACTTGATACTATACATGCTTCGAAGCATTTTTAAATTGATCAAGATCGTCTCATGTAAACCGCTATAAAGATAATTTTTTTAAGAAAATTTTTTATAAAAAAGTATGCAACAAATCTTTTTAAAAATTGTAGGTATTTGACTACACATATATTAAAAAATAAAAAAATATTTTTTTATTTCGAAAGTGTTAATTTTGTAACCACTATGAATAAATATTGACCTCGTCGCCGGAGTCATGAATTGGCGGGAAATCTAACAGCTTTTTGTGTTTATATGAAACAAAAAAGTAAAATGTTTTCTTATTTTATATGATAGTACCTTGTCGATGAATTCTAAAGAATAATATAAAAGTTGAAAATTGACATAATGCGGCACTTTAAAAACATAAGTACAATTTTGATTCTAAAAATTTTACTTTATTTAATGTAATAAAAACTATTTTAATTAATTACACTGTGGAATAATTTTGAAAAAAATTGTTGCGGACAAAGCATTACAAGAAAATTCACATTTTTTTAAATGAACTTTTTTTTTAACAATTTTTTAACGAACAATAAGCGACGGCTAAAATTTGTTCGAGGTCACTCGGAGGCATGACCTTGACAATATATGTCAAGGTCAAGGTCATTAGAGAGTAATACCTTATACTGCATAATTATCGAAAATTCTGTTAGTACGAGAAACCGGAGTTACGTGGACAGGAGGTAAGCATTTAAATTTTGAGTGGTAAAACTATATTTTATGAGTTCTCAATTTATATTGTAAATGATGTCTCGTCTTCTTTACCAACGAAATTTGGTTAGATTAGGTATCGCGTTATTATGTTTAGGTAATCAAATGTGTTTTTGATAGTCAAAAATAATTTTTTATATTTTATTCTTTAAATCACATTATTTTTTGTGTATATGGATGAAATAAAGTTGCAAACACTAAAACTTTTTATTGCCATCTTGTAGTCTTATAATCACTCTATAAAACGCTAATAATTATTTGACTAAAATCATTAATTTTATTATTGAAAACTGTAATTGAAAAAAGGTATCCACTTAACTCCGGTCTCCCCTACTAGGTGTAAAGAGATGGAATGTTAAAGAGTTTAAATAACAACGGTATAAAGACTCTTTATGTATAAACAAAATAAACAAAATAAATGGCGAAAAAGAGTCGTCGCATAATATATATAATTAAAGATAACAGTCAAAGATACATAAAATAAAATAAAAAGTACAACGGCGTATATTAAAATATAAAACAAACAAGTTTCGGCTGCTGGATTGAGCCCTCCTCAGATGTAAAAAGAATATAATATAAAAGATATAAAAAGAACATATAAAAGAATACAATAGAGAAAGATAATAATAAATCGATAACATTCAGTGACGCAACATTTTTAACGCGCGGAAATCAGCAAATGTGATGGATCTCGACGTAGCTTAATGTTGTATGTGCGATAGGGCAATCAAACCGATGTTAAGAGACATAGTCAAGTGCTGACTGAAAAACGGAAAAGGAAGAGAACTCATAAAAGACAAGTAAACTAAAAAACTTTAAAACTTAAAATCAAAACACGCCGCAGATAAGAAGCCAAGTGCTCACTCACCAACGCATCCGAACAGGAAATGAAAATCGCCGCAATGCATGACAAGTGTGAAAATCCCTGACAATGATAGGGATGTAATCGTCGAAGTCAGACATGTCAACATCGCACATGACACCGAACGCTCGCTAAGACGGCACGCGACGCACTGAGAGTTAATATACGCCGTTGTACTTTTTATTTTATTTTATGTATCTTTGACTGTTATCTTTAATTATATATATTATGCGACGACTCTTTTTCGCCATTTATTTTGTTTATTTTGTTTAAAGAGTTTAGTTTGATTTTTCAATTTATGAATCTTCAATTTGAATACAAATGGATAAAAAAATATGTGACTTATTTTTGTTCACATTATCAAAGTTTTTAAAAAAATTATTAGTTTGACTACCGTCGAAGTTTGCATTTAAAAATAATTATAAAGAATTTTTTAAATCATCTATTGTTATATCTTTGACTTTATCATGTTCTATTAGTTATATTTCATGAGACCATCAATAAATATCGTTTAGCAACGTATCAATTTTTTTCCTTTATAATAAGTTGCCTTTGACACGGCTATTTGATGAAAGCGCATGCCATGTTCGTCCGATTCTGATGCAAGTTATTCTTAAAAAAAAAATCAAGAGTGTCAAAATCAATCATGTTAGTGTAGTAGAAAGTGTAATTTTAGATTTATATGTTCACGAATACCTATTCTCTTGAATGCCATCTTAGAATTACTAGAAAGAAATTGTTTATAATTCAGACAAAGCTGAAGTTTTCTTATAGTCACATTATCTTAGTTTTCGAACAAAATATTGTCCGAACTTTTAGCCATAGTTGTATCAATTTCTAGCAACATTTTTCTGAATATATAGCTGTAGCTGTCTGAATATTTCTGATCTCAATGTCTGAATATTCAAACTAGTCTGAATTTTATTTATCTGAATTTCAAACTAGTTCGTTTGAATATTTCTAATTCTGGTATCAAAATGTTTAATGTCTGAATATTCAGGCATTGAGATCAGAAATATTTAGACGACTACATTGCAGCTAGAAATTCAGAGAAATGTAGTTAGAAATTGATACAATTATGGCTAAAAATTCAGACAATATTCTGTCCAAAAATTCAGACAATGTGACTGTAACAAAACTTCAGATTTTGTCTGAACTTTAAGGCAATTTTTTACAGTGATGCCATGAAAGCAGTAATTGAAAACATTATAGAATCGGCCAGTAAATTATTGACCTTTCATAGCTAGTATATTGAGAATAGATGTTTACATGTATGAACTTAAAAATATCCCTTGATCACCATTTTGATTACTTTCATAAAAAACATGCATCAGAATGAGATAAATGAATGGCGAATGAGATGGCGAACGCTTTCATCAAGTACTTATGCTAATTAATGAAAACTTGCTATAAAAAAAAATTATATGCATTGCTAAGCAATATTTATAGGAAATTTCGCAAAATATGATAGAGAGGATAAAATAAAAAATACAGTAACTAATGATTTTTAGAATTATTTATATTTCTAAATACGCGTTTCGGCGATGTAATCAATCTTTTCTTAAAAAATTTTCTTAAAAAAATTTTCTTAAAAAATGTTATAATATAGACAAAAAAGTCAATTTTCCATTCATTTTGCATTCAACTTTGAAGTTTCATAAATAAAAAATCGAATTAATCTTGTTAAACATTTTGACACTCCATCTGCCCATATCTAGTACTAATAGGATTTTTTATAGTGCTTTTTTCGCAACATTTATGTCCATTGTGTTGTTTTATTAATTTTATATGTTCATCGACAAATTATAACATTAAACAATATGTATATGTCAAGCTCAAAGACCGAAAACGTTTAGAGAGCGAAAAAATCAGCCACAACGCGTTATGGTTTTTGAGATTCAGCCACAATGCAAAATTCGTGCCGTGGTTTTCTTGACAATCGACTAATACACGTTCTGGCTAAGTTAAAATGCCACAATGCGTTTTGGTCGTTTATTATGAATAAATGAATGTGTGAATGATCGTAACACGATAATTAATCTGTCATGTTGACAGTAGAGTGCATATAAAAGAAATAAGTCATTTTCATAATTACTAACACACTTTTAATTTAATTTTACTAAGCAATGTTATAATCTATCACTTTAGTTAGCACTTGACAAATATTCATTTTCGATCCGATTCTTGCGAAGAATTTCTGATTGCGTATCGCGTTAACTATAACTCGAACGTTTAAGCAAGTGAAACTATAGACTAGTGCTTATTAGTTCGGGGCGGCATAGCCGTGAAAAAAGTAACATATCCTACCCGCTTGGGGCCTAAGAAGTTGCAGCTTAGACTGTCTTCATGAGTTAGAAATATTCCAAGCTTAGTATTCACTTGGAATATTTCTAACCCATGAAGACAGTGGAGTCTGAGAACAGTCTTTTTACTGTCTAGGCTGCAATTTCCAGACAGTTAGGCTACAAGCGGGATAGGATATGTTACTTCTTTTTATTCGGAGCGGTGTAGCCAATAAGCCCGAACCAATAAGCACTAATCCGTACACTTCACTGTCTTCACATGACAGATTAATAATTGTGTATATAATGATTATTTACATATTTATTTATTCATAATAAACGACCAAAACGCGTTGTGATATTTTAACGCGTTGTGAGCGTTTTTGATAGGGCCACGACACGAATTTTGAATTATGGCTATATCTCAAAAGCCATAATGCATTATGATCGGTTTTTTTGCTCTATGAGCGTTTTCTATGAGCGTTTTCTATGCGCTTCGGTCTTTGAACCTAAGATATATTTACATAAGACCAACTCGATTGATTGAATAGGTTTTGAATCATCTTTCTCGTTAGTTTCAAAAAACTTGTTTCGATATAAATGCATTTAAATTTATGGTATTGGAAAATAAAAGAAAAAACTAAACTTTCAGCTGTTATATCTTTGGCTGTTAGGATACAAATTATGGGTTCGCCAAGGACGAGGCAAAAAGAAATAAGTCATTTTCATAATTACTAACACACTTTTAATTTAATTTTAATAAGCAATGTTATAATCTATCACTTTAGTTAGCACTTGGCAAATATTCACTTTCGATCCGATTCTTGCGAACAATTTCTGATTAGTATCGCGTTAACTATAACTCGAACGTTTAAGCGCGTGAAACTATAGACGCGTAGTCTCGGTTGACAGGTGTTCAGATGACTATAGGCTGTATGCCACAGCGTATGTTAATATACCCGCTCAAACTGACCTGACCTGAACTTGGTCAGTTGTTCGAGCTGGTTTCGATCATTGCCTTTTCCGAATGCAATCAGTGCTGACGATCGCATTTGGATTTTCCATTTTGACAGGCAATCGCTTCAGCTTTTTCGCAACTTGCGGAAGACAGCTTTGCATTATTTGCTCATTGCTTCCACAAAATTGCATTTTCGCAATTTGTACAGAGGACTTGTACAAGAGATTTCTTCAGAAGTCAATGGTTTGCAGGTCATCTACCCTGCAGTTGCTAGGTACTTATATTAATTAATTTTCATTTTATTCTTTAGTTGTAGCTATCGCTATAATACAGCTAATCTGTTATTCCAGACCTATATAATAGTCCTTCAATATCTTCGTAAAACTCGTTTGACTCGAGTTGTTGTTTACGAGCCAGTCAAGTCATTTTAGTACATTAGTTAAAACTATGGCGCTCTTGCCTCGTTATCTGCTCAGCGCAATTATCAGCAAAAAATATGCACTGTATTCCAATCTTGATGGCTAGCGTTTCTATTATTTTTAAAATACCCTTCGTTGAAAGTATTAGCAGAAATAAAGGTAGCAATTTCGATAACTTTTTCTCCCAGAATGTATATGTTTGTTATACGCCAAAGTTATACGCCAAATCATGGAATTAAAACTTCCATTTGTATTTTGTGTGTGTCCACCTAAACATCGTTCTAGTACATCTCTGTTAAACAATTTTTCGTAAATGGACAGCAAATGTTTCGCAATGTAATTGGGTAGCAAATGTTTCGCATAGGATAAAGCACAGTTGGATGAACAAAATACATATATACCTGAAGCCTGAGCAATGATATACTCGTATACTTGCATCAATTCTTATGTACTTTATTCTATAAATCCTATAATTGCGTTAGTGAACTGATTGCCATGAAGTTTTTGTGTTGGAGGCTTTACAGCACGAATATTAATGCTTCTGCTTCCTTTTGGATAGAACATCTTGGCGTTTTGATTCTCACAGACTGAAATTTGAAGGACTGATTCTGGAACGACTATTGTCGAATATCGCCCTTGCACGATGAATCAACAAAATACATACACATATAAATATAGACTTATATTTGCGCAAAAAAAACATCTGCTTTTATCTATTATTACTGTTGACCGAATGGAACAAAAAGTCTTGGCGCGCGCCGTCTCGCATTCATATATCTGTACATAATAAGTGAGTTGTAGCTTCCTTAAAACTTCGAATTCCGTTCTGCAACTTTACGAATATATTTTTTACATTTAGTATTATTGATTAAGAGAACGCTGGAGAGTAGTATACTAGAGTATTCTAACACTGGTCCTCTGAGGGAAGCGCGGGGCTCGGGGGATACTCATAGGCGAGGGTAAGCGGAGCGCGAAAGGTACTCGTAGGCGAGGGAAAGCAGAGCGCAGGAGGATACGCGGAGATCAATTATACGCCCGCCGCCGCTTACCGCCTTCCTAAAAAATGTGTCGCGATATTATAACACAAACAAAGGATTGATATTATTTTATGAAAAAATAATAGTAAATTATATAAAAAAAATAAATCTTACTCACTTCCTCCTCGTCTTCCTCCTCCTCAGCCTCCTCTTCTTCCTCTTTCTCTTTCTCCTTCTCTTCGCCGAGGACGTCCTCTTCCATGAGTACGTCCTCTTTTCGTTGAGGACGTCCTTCTCCTCTTCAATTAATTTTAGTTTCTTACATACAGGCTCGTAATTTTTCATTTTTTTCTCCCCCTAAATCACGCACGCACGCACGCATGCATACACACACAAATTTTCACGTAAACCACTAAATGGCGGAATATTTTTACAGTTTATAAATTAAAAAATCATTTACTTGCAATATACTACAATATACTGCTCTTCGTAAGTATCATACTCGCTCGCAGACAAGATTTGGCAAAAACTAACGATAAGAAACTCTCTTTGCCATAGCAATGCTGCGTAAGATACATTTTACTTTTGTGGTGCATATGAAACACTTAAGTAAGAAATAAAAGACTTAAAATTCTAAATAAATGTTTGTATCCTACAGAACTATAGAACCCTAGAACTATAGAACCCTAGAATGCAAAAAATGCGTAGAAAACAAAGAATCGCATATTATTATAGAAAAAGATAAAGAACGATGATAAAATACAAGTACGATGTTCTTTTTTTTTATGACATAGTTTTAACAATACGTTGCGTTTTTTTTCCTTTTTCTTTTTTACTAGCGCGTCGGGGCAAAGGATATGATGAATGGGTAGTAAAATAAAGAACATATATATATATAGTGATGCAAATAAATTTTTTTTCTTATTCACATCTTATTACACTAATTTTTCGTATGTATTAAAAACTAAAGTTAACAGCTCGCAATCGATGAGCTGATGTTCATTGAAGATGTCGCTATCGCGTATAGCGTTCTTGGACGCGATATTGGAGAATCGCGTATACTTGACTGTATAGACGAATCGGACTAATCATTCGAACGTTACATCAATTCACCCATCAAATTCAAATATACGGCGTAGCGTCGTTTCAGTCATTGTTATATGTACGAACGAAGAATCGAGACGTACAAGCGTAATATTGTTCAATGCAAACTCTAACCGATTTAGCGGCCCAACGTTATGAAATTGTCCTTGTATTTGTTTCAAAGCATCTTGTAAATATTCCATTGTTGCTCATAGACATGCAACCTTCCACGTTTCGAGAGATAGTGACAGTTCGTGATGATCTCCACTTAACGCGGTGAACCAACGATGATTCCAATTTCCAAACATTTGTAGCCCGTATTTGTCGGTTCGTAACATTTGCTCAGTAAGCGCACCACGCGACGCCCCATGCTATGTATATGTGTGTGTGTATGTGCGTGCGTGTGTGCATAGTGTTGAAAACGTTTTTCTTTTTTATATAGAACGTTAAAACTTACACGTTATATTTCTTCTTTGTCGTACGATGCGCTGCTCTCTTTGGCGAAGTACATTTTTTTTTCAACTTTTCGTACAAGTGAGTATCGCAAGACGGTACCGCATGCTCGTAAATTGTGATTTATATGGTAATACTTTTAAAATCAAAGAGGGAGCAGGCCCTCCCACTCTTTCCAAGAATTTCGAACATGTTGCGACACGTTTTATCGCTTCTTTCTATGTATTTTCTTT
>NW_017305001.1:45332-51358 GCF_001594115.1 Trachymyrmex septentrionalis
TATACAACCTCTTTCCTGATTAGGATCTAATTATTGACGTCTCATCGCTTTTATTCATTCTCTAGTTTTGGCTCATAGACTTCAAGATGTTTACTTTGTATATCTGTCGAACGCTACATTAACACGTTCTAGGATCTTAGGCCCATAGTATGCCTTGCTTCATTCAAGTTCCATCAAAATCTTTTGTTCTCAGCGTTTGACAAATTTAAGAAATTGAAGATTTAAATATATTAATATTAAGAGGGATTTTAATGATAGGGTTGCTGTGGGGTCTAAGGTAAAGTATACTCCTAAAAAGAACTATGAAACGCCATGCTGCATAACAAGCAAGTCCAATCATCTAGCATTTTTGTCGCGAATCCTAGTTGTGACTTAGATCACTTAACAGATAGATGAAGGGCAAAAGGCGAAACTCTGGCGCTTAAAAATGAGAGCAATCCAGCTAGGGAGACAACCCTAACAAAAAATATTGGCCCATTGGGATAGCTGGTGGTACAATTGAAGATTCAGGCAATGGATAAAATACACTTAACTATCCCAAGTGATACGTCAACCAAGCTGGAAAATCGGGGGCAATTATTGTTTGTAAAGAAGGTTTACGGAAGTAACAATACCAATCTAAAAGTGATAGAACTAATTCGAGACTCTAGAAAGAAAAATGAGGAATTCCGTACTAAATTTGGAGAATTAGAAGCCTTAGCCGCAATATTAAGATCTAAAATCCAAGCATTTAAGGATGCAAATGAAATGTTTAAGGCATTATTAAACAAGGGAAAGCAAGGGAAAATTGAGACACTAAATAATGATGAACGAGCGGAGTAGTTTATTAGTGAAGAGGAACCGAGAAGAAAAACGGATTGGGTTTTTAAAAAGAAAAGACTTAGCAAAAAGAGGAAAGCTGAATTCTCACCGAAGTCAGAGCAAACAAAAACGGATCCAGACATAAAGCAAAAAAGGAAAAATATACCCAACAACTCTTCCTATAAATGTAACTGGTGTAACAGAATTACAATTTCTCTTGAAACTGATAAAGAATATAAAATCATTGTATTAAACAATAATATTTGGAAGATTAACACACCAGATTCAGAAATATATAGAAAGTTAGCGTTTAAAATAAATGAAGTAATAATGCAATGGTTTACATATATGAAAATAAAAATGAACAACCTATCAAAGTAATGGCAAAGGGATTCCATCCTATGTGTCCTAAGGAGAATATACTAGATGACCTGCGTAAAAAAGAATTTAAAATAAGGAACACGGTCAATATATAATACTAAAGAAGGAAAAGTAAACTACAGTAAAGGTGAATTAGCAACAATCAAAAGAGACTTACCACTTTTTATGCTAATCTTTGACAATAAAGAGGAAGTTGACTATATCTACAAACTGAGATCTATCCTCAACATAGTGGTTAAAATAGCCGCTAAAACACTATATAATACAGGATATTTCAATGCAAAAGATGTCAAGGATTTAATCATACCCAAGATTATTGTAAAGAACCGCGCTATGTGAAATGCGCAGGTAGATATCTGACAAAAGACTATAGACGTGAAGAGGTACTCAACCGAAATATGTTAACTGGTGTGATCAACATCCAAGTTACAAAGGCTGTTACAAAATGGCCATAATACTACCAAAAAGAAGGGACAAAATATACGTGAACTAAAGGCGAAATATAAAAGCTAAGCAAGAAACAGAGAAAAATAATAATAAATCACAAAAAAAGAGTTAAAAATTATGAGGGATTATCCCATGCGAAAACATATGCGCAGATAGTAAACAATAATAATACTGAAGAGTCAACAATGGATAAAACTCTTACGTTTATCCTAGAAAAGTTTGAGGAACAAACATAGACATTTAAGTTTCTGTTAGAAAGGTAAACAAACTAGAAAATAATTTGAACAAACTAAAAGGGAAAAGCAGAAAATGTCCCTCAGAACAGTGGCATGGAACGTCAATGGGCTTTTGTAACATTTATAATAACTGGAAGTTTTCCTAAAAAATGAAAAAATAGCTATTGGATTAATAGCAGAAACGCAGTTCGTCAGTCAATCATTTCTTAACATAAAAGGATATAACATTGTTTGTGACCATTCAGCTAATAAAACAAAGGGAGCTGCGATAATAATAAAAATTAACATAAAATAATATAAAGGGACAAAAATTAAACTTGAATCGAGGCAAATCACAAACGTAAAAATCCTAGCTAACAACAAAGAATATATAATCTCCTCTAGTTACCCATTATAAAAATTTACTAGGTATAATATAAAGAAGAAAGACTATTTTGAACTTATCGAACTACTGGAAAATAACTTCATTATTGGGGGAGATTTTGATGCAAAAAATACCAGTTAGGGTTTAAGTGTAACCCTCTCTAAGGACCACTAAATGAAGCTAACCTGGATTGGAATTGTCATATTCACTCAATCGGTAAACTTATCTATTGGCCAATAGACACAGGTAGGTCTCTGGACCTCATTAATTTCTTTGTAACCAAAGAGGTATCTGATAACTATATACATATAGAAGAAAGTTATGATCTAACATCTGATCACTCTCCTATTATCCTAACACTAAGTAAGAATGTAATCAAAAGGGAAAAGCAAGCAAGGCTATTTAGCGAAAAGACAAATTTAAATGGGACCAAACTAAACAATCTCATAGAGTTGCAGGTATTGATACAAACAACTCGATAATTGGAGGAGAAAGTTGATCTTTCATTGGCAACATTCAAAAAGCTGCGTGCTACAACAAGATGATGCTACAACAACTGAAGAAGGAAAATTCAGTAATGGCAATGTTCTAGCCACTTGATGGGAGAAAACTGATCAATGAAAAAAGGAAAGCCCGCAAAACATGGCAAAAATCCTGAGCGTTTCTGAACAAAACAAGATTAAACCAACTGAGCCACTAATTAAAAAACTTAATAAGGCTGTAACGTTCGGGTGTCAAAAGCTGACAAACCAGCCGTCACTTGAGAGCACATACTATAGCTATGGTTTATATCTGCACAGCTGATCGAGCCGCGAGCACGATCTTCCTACCACGGACTACGTGTCAATTGCGTGAACTGCTATTACCACTCTTGCCATTATAACTATTTTAAGTAAGCTGTTTAAAGAAAAGAAACATTCATTTAAAAAAACACAATAAGAAAGAAGGATCTCTCCTCTTTAACCACCAAATAATAATAATTAAGGGCAACTGTTTATTATAAGAATCACGTAATTGTTGAGACTGAGTAAAAACATAAAAACAGCTAGCGACGTCTCGTATTAATTATAATCACCAATTACCGGAATTGAGCACAGAATACTCGGAGTCTCACGAGCAATTCAACTTATCGAATAGATATGCGAAACGCGTATATAAAAATAGCAAACTCTACAGCAGACAGTTGCAGATGCACTTCAATCGTTATAAAGACATCAAACGACGAAGTCAAACATGGGGATTCACCTTATCCATGGAATAGCGATATCGTTAATATTTAGCAAATAATAGGAAAATCTGTAGAATATTCTAGAATCATGCTTGAAATTACTCTTCTTACTGTAAGACGTCACCCCTTTAAAATCACTCCTTTAAAGTATATAAACCGATGCTGCGAGGATCTTGGGCTCTCATTTAACTTATTCTTACCCGGTAGTTCACCTTGTTAATTTTGTTTATTAGTCTTAGATTATTTCCCCGGTAGCACGGTAAGCATGACACGTTTCGACACTTAGAAATTTTTGATCTCACTAAGCCAGCAGCTAAGTCTCGACGGGAAATTTAGAATTTTCACATCACCGCAGTTTCCGTACTTATAAAATTTTTATTACTTATACTTTACTATACTTATAAATTTCATGTAATTTACAATTTCTTGTACTTCACATAACTTTGATACTTGTAAACTCCTCGTATTTACGGTTCCATACTTATAATTCTCGCGTCACGCGCAATTTCTTTATATTTGTAATTTCTATTGATAATTCAATTCTGCCCTTCAGGTTCCGGAAGGGTCTTGCGTTCTCTCATGTACAATAAACAATAACGTTATTATCATATTTAACAATTTAATTAATATTTATCTAGAGTCCTATCCTATCGCAAAAAGAACGGTTATCGTGCTACCGAGTGCGGAATCCTCTCGCGAACAGTTCGCGGCCCGGTATCTAGCCTAAAGAACCTCTCGGAGTAGGGCGCTCTTCACAGGATACCCCTCGCTTGTCTTTTTCCCGTCTTGGCGCGCTTTCATCTCAGGGCTGTTCCTCCTTAACTACCAAGCCTAGGCGCTTACTTTTGGGCGCCTGGCTCTCCTTCTTTCTTTAATCTTGGCGCGCCCTTGCTCAGGATCGTTCCAGGCTACTTCTCCACTCACTCAGGACTAGGTGCTTGCCTTCGGGCGCCCACTTCTCTTCGCTCCTATCGCAACTACTTCCGTGCTTCCTCGGGTAAGAACATTTCCGTCGCTAATAAAGGAAAAGTTGTCTCTCTCTCCTTACCCTACAGTCTTTATTCAATTATATTGTGTTATTTTACGCTAATTCTCTCTCTAACTAAAAAATAAAGATCGTCAAATACACTATCGCTTCTTTTCTTTCTTTTTCCCCATTCCCTTCCCGGTTCTCCCAAAGAGCTCTAAGGGACGACAACACTCGCACTGACGACCCGTTCGTGGTAATACCATATCACCCGTTCATAGGGCGCCTCTGATAGAGCTCCTAAATAGAACCAAGAAGCGATCGCGTAAAAATCGCGAACATATTTCGGCCGCCGCATCCACCACGCTCGCTAATCGGAGTTGAGGCTCTACCCCGTGCGCCTCCCTCCTCTTCGCGGGTCTCGCTTGCAAACTTCCATCGGCGTCCGCCAAACTAGGCCAGGACGTGACAAAGGCAAATAAGAAATGAATCAGTTGGTGTATACTTAAAGGAATTCTCAGCTGAAAAGAACTATTCCTTGTGGAAGGCGACTAGAAACATAAATAAACAGATAACTGAGATGCCGCCAAGAAAGATGATGGTTCATAGGCACGAAGTAATAAGGACAAAGTAGACATCTTCGTGAAAGGAAACCTGCAGAAAAGCTTCTAGCCACTTCCTAGGCAAATAACGGATAAGAACATAATTCCGATCCAAAAAGAGAATGAGATAGAGATAGCGCACATAACGAGTAACGAACTCAGAGATGTAATCAAAAGATACGAAAACGAAAAGAAAACACCAAGATGTGACCTGATCATAAACAAAGTGCTTTAAGAACTCCCGGAGAAAGCATTAATGAAGCTTCAGCACCTGTTCAATACAACTCTTAGACTAAAACATGTTCCAAGTTAGTGGAAAGTCGCGGAAGTGATAATGATCTCAAACCTATAGATAAAAAAAATCCTATAGGCCAATATTTCTACTACTGATAATAGCCAAGCTTTTTAAAAAATTGCTTCTAGCAATACTTAACCCTTATATGGCCAATCAAAAAATCTTGTACCGGGGCCAACCGAGGTACCCGGGTACCTCTATACAAATTTATGGCTAAAAACGTGCTGTAGCCTTAGTTATCTTTATCTATTTGATGGATATTGATTTATTTACAGTTGACGAATATATTCTAAGCTAAATATAATAGTATTATTGTATATAGTGACCTTTTGTTATCCTTAGTCAGATATAAAACGCTGGCAGCTATGCCGTTACCCTCTTTATTTCGAAGGCCAGGTGCATTGAACTAAAAAGGTAGGGAAGTAGAAGGATCTCTACATTCTTCTATACCTGAGTAATGTTCTAGAATATTTTTGAAACGAATGTATACCCAGTGTTCACAGATTTAGAACGAAACGTACGGAGGTGGGGGAAGCTCCAGCACTACTTTTTTTGAAACTCGAAATTTTTTGTGAAAATAAATAAAAAAAAAACTTTCTAATGCATAATTTTATAGGAAATCGGTCAAATAATGGGGATCCGAGACGATTTTAGCCAATATTTTTAAGAAAAAAAGTTATTCAACAAAATGTGCGACCATAGGTA
>NW_017305001.1:51458-77762 GCF_001594115.1 Trachymyrmex septentrionalis
CCATAGGTACCCGGGTACCTGGTTGGCCACATAAGGGTTAAACCTTTGATTAAAGAAAGCAACTTAATTCCACTACATCATTTCGGCTTTAGATGTAAGCACTCAATAATTGATCAAGTATCGAATATAATTGAAAAAACTTTTGAAAAAACCGAAATATGTGCGAGCGTATTCCTGGACATTATTCAGGCTTTCGACAAAGTCTGGTACGAGGGTCTATTAGTATAAGTTGCAGCGTGATTTTCCCAGGCAGTTTTATCTAATATTGAAATTTTATTTGTTAAATAGGAGTTCAGGGTCAAATATAAAAGCGAATATTCCGATCTAAAAGGAATTAAAACCGGAGTACCTCAAGGTAATGTCCTGGGGCCAGTTTTTTACTTGTTGTATATTGGAGACATTACTCATGACGAGGATTCAACCCTACATTTGCAGATACGATGATATTAGCAACGGGATCCACAATAGAAGAAGCTTTAGATCCTTCAGCTATTAATAAATTCCAAAGAATGTCAAATGGAGTCAATAGATAAAACAAACGAGAATTAAGTTAGATCAAGTTAAATCAACGCATGTAAACTCCACTAATAAAAAGAACAAAGCTATACCTATCAAAATTAACGAGCAAATAATCACATGTTAACACAGCAAAATAGGCATGACACTAGATGCAAAACTCAGATGGAAAGAAAACACGTAAAATAGAAAAGAGATGAAGTAAATATCAAATTTAGAAAAATGTATTGCTGGGAAAGAAATCCAGGCTAAATATTCAAAACTATTACTATACAAGCAAATTTTAGAGGAAGTAGTGAAAACAGCAATTAGACATGTAAACAGATTCCATGTAAATATTGAAATGCTTCCTCTTTTTGATAACAGTGCGAAACTCAGACGCCTTAGGAGACTGAAACCGTTAGAGCTATGCCTTCAGTGACGGAGCAATCAGCTTGAGATGACTTGTTACATAATTTAAAACTAATTACTGAATAATTTTTTTAGCACACAGTAAACAACTCAGAGAATGAGAGAATGTTATTAAATAAGCTGAAAAGCTTGGTTGTAATATTTAAAATAAATAAAAAAAAGTATCAAGGACATGAACGTCATTAATTATTTGCTAGAATAAAGATATTCTGATTTTATATTTAATCATTTTATTTTATGTAACATTCTGTTCATCTCGTACTCATACGGAGAGAACACTTTCGCTGAATAAGGAATAAGGATTTGAGGGGTTAATTTTATTTTTATGGAGAGAATCAAGCGTAATGAGCAATACAGCAAAAGGTTTTTAACTTTCTAGCAATCAGTTTGAATGTCTCACGAAATTATTTTCATAATCTAACGGGATTTATTTTCGGATTTGTATCTAATTAATTCTTTAGATCCTTTAGCCAAATCATTTTCTCCGTGCAGGACGTATTTAAACTACTCGCATTTGAAATAATAAACCGATAGATCAAACTCAAAAAGACTGAAAAGTTAAGCGAAAACTTTATTAATTTTCTCGGGATTACAATTATATATACGGGGTTACAATATTAATACACATCCATACGTAACAAACCACACTTGTACAAATTAATCCTACCTAACCTTGCGACCGATAGTTAAAGCGTACGATAGTTAGTAGCATAACTAATAGACTACACTAGGCGACTAAAGTGAAATATTGTTATGATTAAAGCACACATTACTATTATTAGATTATAATTAATAATATAAGGAGTATTATTATTATTATTGTTATTACTAGCGTTAAGAGCATACCATAATTATGATAATAGAGTAAATTTAAGATACCAGGTGTACAAGTATGAAATGCGGATTTTTTTCTAAAAAAAACACGTTAAATTCGGAAGAATGATAAAAAGAACTTTATTCAAAGTATGCTCCATTGCTAGTTACACATTTTTCCCATCTTTCAGTCAATTTGTGGATACCACGCCAGTAAAAATCTTCCCCCTTTGCCGCGAACCATTCATCGAGCCATTTTTTCACATCTTTGTAACATTCTACGAACCAAAGCGCTGCTCAGCAAGTGCGTGACCCATCGATGCAAACAAGTGGTAATCGGAAGGAGCCAAGTCTGGTGAGTAAGCTGCATGAGGTAGAACTTCCCAGCTGAGTGCTTCCAACGTGTCGCGAACCGGTTTTGCCGTATGTGATGGAGCATTGTCATGAAGAAACATGACTTTGTGTTGTCTCTTTTGGTATTCTGGTCTTTTTTCAAGCAGCGAACGGTTCAAATCGATCAATTGTTGTTGGTAGCGTCCAGCATTAACCGTTTCACCAGGTTTTAACAGCTCATAATAGACCATACCCTTCTGGTCCCACCAAACACAGAACATCGTCTTTCTGCCAAAGCGATTCGGTCTTGCGGTCGATGTGGATGGTGCGCCTGGGTCTACCCATGATTTTTTGCGCTTGGGATTCTCAAAATAAATCCACTTTTCATCCCCACTAACGACACGATGCAAAAACGACTTCCTTTTGTATCGTGCAAGCAAAATTTCACATGTGTTTTTGCGCCTCTCCATCTGCCTGCCGTCCAACTCATGCGGTACCCATCTTCCGGTCTTCTGAATCTTTCCCATCTCTCGTAGGCGATTGGAAACAGCTTGTTGACTAACGCTCAATTGCTCTGCGAGTTGTTTTTGTGTTTGTGAATCATCTTCGTCCAACAATGCTTGCAATTCCACATCTTCGTATCTTTTTGGCGATTTTCCGTGTTCCTTGTCTGCAACAACGAAGTCACCACTTTTAAAACGTCGAAACCATCGTTCACACGTATCTTGCGATGGAGCATGTTCACCATAAGCTTCTCGAAGTAATCGGTATGATTCAACAGCAGTTTTCTTCAAATGAAAACAAAAAATTAATGCTGTCCGCGAATGCTCTTTGTTTGGTATAAATTTCGACATATCGAACACAGCAACACAACACTATGCAGACACTTTTTCAATTTATCACTTGTGCGCGTCTGACACTTGTTGATGGCACTTCAAAATGGCATAACAGTCAAATCTTTATACCACACACTGCATTGATGCCATCTGTTTTCTCAAATCTGCATTTCATACTTGTACACCTGGTAAAACTAAGATACAGGTTAAATTTTGGGATTTAGGATAAGTATGTGTATATATAGTAATTACCCCAGTTGATAAGTTAGGAGAAAGGCATGGAAGAAATAAGATACATATAGATACCATATATAGGTGGAAGATAATAAACGAAGCTAGAGGGTAAAAGATAGATCAGTTATTGCCATAGAATCGATGGAGATAGTGAGTCAGGAGATCGGAAAAACGATGGCATGAGCTAATAATAAGAGTTAATTAAGAAATGAAAACGTAGTATAGCAGGTCTAAATCGGAGAATAAACTTAACATTGAGCAAAAATGATTAAGCTATCGGTTAAGGGCCGAAACAGTGTTTTTGAGAAACGAGAGCGTGAAGTTAGAAACTGGAAACATGATGTTCATCGTAGTAGGGGAAAGATAAACGTAACGTTGAGAAAAACCGAAATTGATCATGCGGAGTACCCAAAACGATATTTCGTCCAGAAGGGGAGGCAATACAGCGAAAGGCGAAACGTCAAACACACGAGAACAAAGGATAGAGCTTAACTTGACGTGGGGAGTCAAGTGGAGATATACCGGATGTACGGGAGGCACCCGTAAGTAGTAGTTGACGGTACTAGCAGTAATGTCAGCGCCGTGAGCGCGCACGAAACGGACCGGGCGAGGCAGGCAAGCCCGAGAGTGGGAGACGGTTTCGAGAGAGGGAAGCGACAGAGAAATATAAGGCGCAACGGCGGCGCAAGAAGGAGCAGTCGTTCTCTCCGAGTAGTAGCAGCTCTCCCGGTAGACTTACGCAATAAAGATACTCAAGATAGTCAGACTCAGTAGTTAGTCATCGCAGTTAGAGTCCGGAGTGAAGATACGTAGTCGATATAGTCTATATATTAAAAGTGAAAAGTCCGAGGTGTTATAATCCGAATATTAGAATAGTCGAATGATAGAAGATTAGGATATAGGAGCGTAACTGTCGACGTAGTCCAAGTGCTAATTCAGCATCGAGGAGGTGCGGAAGAAAGGAAGCACGAGGCACGAAATTCTCGAGGAGTACCCGGAGGCGAAACAAGGTGATAATACTCAGGAGGTTACTCCTAGCCGAAGGAATGAAAGAAGCGTACGGAGGCAAATAGAAAACGTGGATCACAGAAGCGAGTATTGCTGCAAGTGCTATTGATGTATTGGACCAAGTTGTAAATAGTTTGGTTAAGTTTAAAATACAGAGTTGTTTTGTTGATCAAAAGTGAACTATTTATTGTGAAGAGGCCTATCCTTTGAATAATATCACCGCAATATCCATTGAATAATAGACCGACCAAAAAGGATCGTGAAGAGATGGTAGCTTTTCTAATAAGAAGGCTGGCCACCACCCTTCGTTTTTGGAGGTGAAAAACGTGGCGACCGTGAGGAGAGTGTAGGAGGACCGAGACAGTAGCAAACGGACAGGACCTCCGCTCACAACCTAACAATATTTACATATATACACACACACGCGCGTCCGGATCTCCGCTTCTGTTGCACTCGGCATACTAATCATAGTACCTCTTATTTTCTTTCCACTTTTCTACTGTCTAGGCAGAGACTATCTAGGCAGTCTCTCCCCAATCCCCCGTCTTCCCTCCCCCCCTCTTTCTCACCAGTTGCTCACTCTGACTTTTTCCCACCTCCTCCTCTGCTCCTCAGCCTTTATCTCTCTCTTTTCTTTCCCTTCTCTCCCATCTTTCCCCTCATTTTTCATCCTTGACCCCATCTTGATATCCTCCAGCCTTCTCAACTATCCCCTCTCCTTATCTCTTTCATCCAGGACCGTCTCCATTATGTCTCTTCACGTCCCCTCTGCCTCTCAGCTTCCACATTCTTCCCATATATGTTCCCAAGTCTCCATCTCACTTCCACACATTGGGCACAGTCTCTTCTTCCTCTCCTTCCAGTATTCCCTTCCTTTCAAACCCCCTCTTTCCCCCAGTCTGAATCTGGCTATCCTCACCTGCCTCCAGTCCATCTTTTGTTCAAGTAACCTGACGCTCTCTTCTTCTTTACTAGTCCATACCATTTATTGTATCTCGAGTTCCTTATCTTTCTCCATCTCTCCTCTCTCTGCATTGTCCTGTCCCTATCCTCTAACTCACCTATATCCATATTATCCTCCGTTATCAATCCATTTCCTCAACCCTCTTATCCTTCTCCTCAAAAAATCTTATCCTCTGCTGTTCCCATTCAGACTAATTAACCTTCTTTATCCTTTCCCTTACTTTCTCCCAACACTTTCTATCTAACATGCTTCTCACCTCCTTCATTTTTTGTTCGAAACCCCTTGCTCTCCTCCCTGCGCTAGTCCTTAAATTTATCTTTTTGCAGTTTCTGCCTTACTATATATCCTGATGTTTCCCATTCCGTTCCTAGTAATCATCTCAAGAATCTTTCCTCCATTTTTTCCTTCCAACCTCATATTTCTATCCTATAACTCAACGCTGTCCACACTAGTATGTTAAATAGCCATACTCTCCTGTCCCAATTTCCTTCAAATTTACGTTTTCTTATATCCTATATCTGATCCAGTATGATCACTAGAGTGGAGCGAAGAAAATCAACTTATATATTTTTAGTTCTAATAGTAAAAAAAGTTGTTACTATAGCTTAGTTATTACCCTGATTTTTTTGAAAAAAATCCGATAATATCTTCTGTTTTCTACGTATCCTTAAAGTAGGAATAAAACTTAAAAAAAATTAATTGTCACTAATAGGTGGTAACCTTTTGCAGTATACATTTTTCCTTACCTACGATTGACTTGAAAATTGTTACTCGGGAGGTTTGAGAGATCGCTGATTACAAACCTGAAGTCAAAATTTAGAACTTCAAAAGGGCGGATCCAATATGGCGGAAAATTCATTTGATTTGAATGAAACTCGATACTCGTTGGTTTTCGAAGTTGTCGATTACGAATTTGGAGTAAAAATTCTGAAATTCCAAATGGCGGATCTAATATGGCAGATCGAAATGTAAAAAAAATGTAAAATAAATTTCTGGACTGTCGTTGCTGCTAGGCATGACTGATTGCGATTCTCGCGGCTCTCTCTCGTTACTGAAATATTCTTGATTTGATACATTAGGAAATCTACCGGAACGTATCGTTATCGCTTATTGTAATGCCGATGAGTGGCTACGTTTACACCGTGCATTTAGGCCGCGGTCTATACAATAGATGTCCTTGTTTATCCTGTAGATTAAACAAAGGAACTTATCGTATAGGTCGCGGACTAAGCGCACGATGTAAATATAGCCAATATCTCAAATGATATTATATTTGCATCACAGTTAATTGTAAAAAATTGGGCTGTTTATAAATTTATTGGTTGGTGGATGAAAGGTTATTGTGACTAGTATAGAGATGAGTGTTTCAAAAAAATTATATACTAAAAGAGCAGTGGAATGTCCTTTATTCAGAGCTCCTTGTGATTTTGATGGTAATGTATTACCTATTTACAAAGACGTCATAAAATATTTTTCGCATGTGCGATATAAAATTACAATAAACTCCCTGAATCCGGAAAAGAGCCAACGGTATCAGAAATTTGTGAAATTTTATGTGATAAAATTTGTAAGTTGTGGTTAAAGGCATCACTTTCTACAGTTTCCCGTACACATGTAATTCAATGTATTCAATCATATCACGATAAATATCTTAAAGTTATCAGACATCCATTATCAAAATGAAATGATAATTATTTACTAAAAGTAAAAACTTTTCAAGAGAATTCTAAAACCCTTTTTGATATTAGATCTTGTAAATGCACGTTTGAAAGTTGTTCGTACGTAAAACAAGAGTATCAGTTCAAGAACAACCTTTCTTAACCGATCAGAAGACTAACCGAAAAATGTTTATAGGCAATATTGACTTAGTAGAAACGAAGAAATTACAGAAAAGAGAAGAAAGAAAATGCAAAAAAATATGACGTTTGTAAGGAAAAAATGGCCGATTTCAACGGTGCTAATATTTTTTATGAAGAAAGTACTTCCGAAGAATATAATGATGAAATTCCACCTACCTTAGAAGAAACACAACATATACCAAAAATAAGGCAAAATTGTATTGAACTAAGAACATTTGTGCAAGTTGATCGATATGATTTGTCTGACAGATTTGCAGCAGCTGTGATAAAAGATGTTGGAATCATCACAGAAGAAAATAAAGTTGATGTGTAGACAGAAATAAAGTTAGAAGAGCTAGAACAAAACATAGTAGGCAAAGTATGCAAAACCATGCTGTTGAAAAGTCAATAAAAGCGGTTTTAATTTGATGGGAGAAAAGATAAAACCTTGATAGGAAATAGTTGGAAACAAACAACACAGGAAAACTATAATGGACGAGCACATTTCCTTGATTGAAGAACCTGGATTTGTTTATATACAATAGGACACGTCATACCTTCTTCAGGATCTGCTAAAAGTATTACAGAGTTTATACTAAAATTTTTTGAATCAAATAATTTTAACTTAGATAGTTTGTTAGCAGTGGGATCTGATAGGACAGTAGTAAATACTGGATAAAAAAACAGAGTCATATCTCAAATGGAGGTACAATTAAAACGTCCTTTGCAATGGTTTATTTGCCAGCTGCATAATAATAAACTTAATTGTGAAATAAAAGTGAATACATTTTTTCCCCTTTTACATTTACCCCTTCGCATCCCCTCTCCCCCTCTTCAAAACCTCTTCCAAATCTGCTATGAGTAAATTAAATGTAATAGCTCTGGACACAATGGACATCCCTGTCTCACACCCTTTTCTGTCCAGAATATTTTTCCTACTTATAACCTCTTTTCTCCCATCAAATTAAAACCGCTTTTATTGACTTTTCAACAGCATGGTTTTGCATACTTTGCCTACTATGTTTTGTTCTAGCTCTTCTAACTTTATTTCTGTCTACACATCAACTTTATTTTCTTCTGTGATGATTCCAACATCTTTTATCACAGCTGCTGCAAATCTGTCAGACAAATCATATCAATCAACTTGCACAAATGTTCTTAGTTTAATACAATTTTGCCTTATTTTTAGTATATGTTGTATTTCTTTTAAGGTAGGTGGAATTTCATCGTTATATTCTTCGGAAGTACTTTCTTCATCAAAAATATCCTACTCATAACCTATTTTAACCCTTCTCTTCGTTTCTTTGTCCTCTACCCTTCTGACTAAATTCTCCCTAACCTCTTTTTCTCTTATCACCTTAAACAACCTCCTTGTCTTCGAAGTCAAAAGCCGCCTTGATGTCCATAAAAAATGCCACCATCTTGCCACTCTTCCTCCTGTTTATTCTGTTTATTCACCATGTAATTCAAGACATATAGATATATTGTCAATGGTGTCCAATTCTCTTCTGAATCCTGCCTAATTTGAAGGAATCATTCTTTTATCCTCTATCCCTCTGTTCCATAGCATCATCGTACAGATTTTGTACAATGTAGACATCACATCTCTATAATTCTCTATCTTATTCTCCTCCTCTTTCTTTTCACTAGAATTATACCCTTCTCCTATTCCTGAGAAGTTAATGCTATCAGATTTTAGACTCGTAGCACTAATCACACATCAGCAAACGGCGAGTAAGAGAGTCGCTTTACATCTCATTAAGCAACGAAGGATAGTATGGTGAGTCCAGAACCTGCGCCGATTCTTCTAATTGACTGAATGTAATCAGAGAATGACTCAACAGAGAGCCACTTTTAACGCTACTCTTAGCGCAGGGACATTCAAGTATGCCTAAAATATAATTTCAACTAATCCTCTTCATTGTTCTTCTTAAATTTTTTTCCTCAAGGAAACAAAATAGGCGGCAAATCGAGCTTTAAACAACTACAAGTTATATCCATCTGAACGAGACTTAAGGGAGCATAATTATTAGATTAAACGAACTTACCTAAGTGAAGTCCGATCTTAATTATGCCCCTAGTCTCGTCCGGATGGACTTCCCAACCCTCTTTTATTGGGTCACCCTGATGAAGGTGATTTTTCGCGGAAGTTTTGAACTAATAAGATGGCACTACTCGCCGGGCGGTACACGGAAGAACTAGGAGTGGCGCGTGAGACGCCAGACATCCGCTTTAATTTTTGATGGTACTTTAAACACTGTTGTCGATGCGTGCGCAAGCACACTACTACAAGTTATGTCGATCCGGACGGGACTAGGGGCATAATTAAAATCAAACTTTACTTAGGTTTGTTCATTTAATTTAATAACTTTGTATTAATATAAACTATAAAGATACATCAAGTCAAACCTCAATAATTTAAACGCATCTTTAAAATAGGCGTGCATTTTTATAAATATTATAATATATATTAAGCAATATTTTTCGCAATAAGTTTATTACATTTTTTTTAAGATTTGGGAAATTTTGGGGGGATTATTTGTTTCAGATTGATTGTGTGAATCCGATAATTTCATCGGCTCGCAATTTATTTCTGAAAATTAATTCAATATAAATAAATGTATATTATACAGTAGTTCAACATCTTAACACTCGGACCGGTAAGGCGCTTCGTATTTCAAGTTTTAACATATATTAGGTTGAAATGTTCTTTAACAGAATAATTATTTCTATTCGAGGAGTAAAATATTCAAATTTTATGAAGACCTTGTGGATTCAAATTTTAATATTTGTAAATCTTCGTGCGTTGGTTATTATATATATAATTGTATAAATATTGTAGGACAGAGGTATCGGCAGATGGGCATAGCTCGCAAGCAATAGTTGAACGCGCTGGGCAATAGTTGAATGTCTTTGGGCAATAAATGATACGAGGAGAAATAATAAGGGGGGTGTCACATAGAAGATACATTTTGTTTCTCTTATATAATTTTGGTTCATATGTAAATATGTAATAAGAAAAAAATAAGATAATTACAAAAATAATTAGAAAAATAATTTTTACATAGTATGAAATTTTTTTGCATTATATATAAAATGTCTATATATATTTTCTTTCTTTTTTACCACCACTGTTTAATGTATTAAAAAAATATTAAGAAGAATTGAAAAATAATTAGAAAAACAATTTTTGCTTTGTTCTTACATAAAAACTACAGGTTAAAGAAATGAGAAAAAATGTACATAATTATATATAATAATATATAAAAAGTATATATAATTATGTATAGAATATTATATAATATGATACAATTTTATTTTCTTGTAAGAAAAATATACAGCGGTTTCTTATAAAAAATTATCAGCTTTCTAAAAAAAAATATTTCTTTCAATGTAAATGCCTAGGATCATAAAGAAAAACACGTTTTTTTTTCAAAAATTTATGATTTTTATTGCTTTTATGAAATTTAAATTAATCGAGATTACTTTGATTAAAAAGTGAAAAATTTTTTACATAAGAAATTATTACGTTGATAAATTTTTTAATATTTACTATGGGGTAAAAAAGAATCAATAGAATTGATGTTTCCAAAATGTCGAGAAATTGTAATTAGTACCACGTTTAAATGGTATTGGTTTAAATTTGCTTAAAAAAAGAAACCAAAAAATATGGATCGTTATATTTTTCTAAAAAACGCGGAGTATAAACATTGAAGACATACGGTCCGAGACTATATAACCGAGATGTCATATCGGTTTCCCAAAGAATCACTCATATATTTATTGTTACATGTACATTATACATTTATGTACATTATTATTGTTAATAAATATATTTGTGAATGTCCGAACAAATAATATTCAAATCTAAAACGGCCTGACTCGATCCCACACTACTAGACTCATCGTAAGACGATGTAGTGTGGGACCTGCCTTAGAGGCCTGAAATGAATTTAAATTGATGTCTTATTTAAAGGGAATTTGCGTGGTTGTAGTGCTCACGCGAATCCGAGCAAGTCCTGATGGATGAGAATCGCCACAGGACTTCACCCAAATGAGGACGCGATCCAACGAATTGCGGTGTGATAAGGATCAGGGACGAGCGCAGTGCGGTCAGTATAGCTTGGCATTTGTTATCGTTCGTTGTCGTTCCCGTGTGTTATGTTCCTGTCGTCCGTTGTTGTTCCCGTGTTGCTCGATGCTGCTCGATGCTGTTTGGTGCTGTTATATGCTGCTCTGTGCTGTTGTGTGCTGCTCGGTGCTGCTATGTATGGTATGAGTGTTGTAAGTGTGTGTAAGCATGTGCGAGAGCGTGTGCGAGAGTGTGTGCGAGAGTATGTGTGAGCGTGTGCAAGCATGTGTGAGCGTGTGCATGTGAGCATGTGAGCATATGTGAGGAAAGGTTAGATCAGAGAGATGTATGTGCAAATCTCGTCGGGGTAATCAATGTGGATGTCCAAATGAATGATGTTCAAGTCTACTAAGGAGGCCTGATTCAAAGTTTTTTGGACGGTCGCGGCGTTTCGTACCGGTCCTACTAAACTAGGTGAGTAAGGCTATGTAATGTGGGACTTGCCTTAGACGCCTGGAATGAGTTTAGATGTCCTATTTAAATTCGCGTGGCTGTGATGCTCATGCAAATCTAAGCGAATCTTGTTGGATTTCTGGTGGCGCCACATATTAATTAGTCTACAATATATTTTATTTAAAATCAAAAAGTATTTTAATTTTTATTTTATTCAGAAAAGGAAATCTTACATACAGACAGCAACTTATTTTCTTGATTATTTAAGATGCAACATATTTTTTTTCAATGAATTTTGGAATGCAGCCTGCAATTAATAATTACTTATAGATTTATAGGAGAGACAGGAGAAAATTGATAGATGTATCAATCTTTAGAAAAATACATATATTTCTTTATTTATGATATACGAGTATTTTCGCTTAATATTTTAATTAATTAAATGTTTTATAACCTAATGACTTTTCGTTCGCCGTTTATTTTGTTTGTTTATTTATGTTATATTCAAGAGTCTTTACATCATTGTTATTTATTCTAATGCTGGCGTTAATAATGCGTACTCCTCACCGTTCTTATTTTAATTTTATTCGTTTTCACTTCGGTTCTCACGCGGTTGATTGCATGAAATCTTGGATAGGATACCACCGTCTTATCGTGAAAAATTATGTACACGTTTTATTAAGCAGTGCATTCTCAATGATGTAACTCCGAAACACTTGAGCGTCTTTGACAATTTCAATATCAGTTTCCGTAACTCCAGCTCGAACATGTGCGGCGGATCATATTGATTTATTCAAGTTTGTTGGTGAGTGTGAGATTTTATCGTGATTGCGGCGGTTCTAATTATTAAAGTCTGTTTTTTCTTACAAGTTCTTTTTCGGTCTTGTTTAGCGATCTGGCTTTGATACTGGACATCTTGACTGCTCAATCGCACGTATTTTCGAGATCCATCCGAATTTTACTTTCTTACGTTTTATGTTGATTGCGACATGAATTATTTTTTATTTATTGTTTTATTTTATCACACTTTACACCTGAAGAGGGCTCAATCCTGTAGCCGAAACTTGTTATGTTTTTTTATACATTTTTTTATACATTTATACATTTATATGCGCCGCTCCGTATCGGTTCATGTATCTTCGCTTAATATTTTAATTAATTAAATGTTTTATAACCTAATGACTCTTCGTTCGCCGTTTATTTTGTTTGTCTATAAATTTAGCTAATATTTTTACATCTATACAACTCATTTTTATAATAGGTCCCAGAAGTTCGTTCACTAAAAAAAATGCATGTAATTTTACATGGAAGTTACATGTAAGGGAGACCGGAGTAAGTTGTTACAGTTAGTTTTTATAGTTATCACAGGTGGTAGCACTTTTTTATGAATTTTTATATGTGATTCTCTTATGATACTCTACAACATCACTTAGTTTAACCGCCATATTTAAACTTTAAAATACGCTACGTACGTTTTCTAGATTTTCTAAATTGTTTTCTAGACTGTTAAAAATATTTCATTGTATAAATCGCTTGTCTTATTGTATACTCGTACGCTATCCATGCTCATATGCGTAAGTAATTGTCGTCGGAACAATAAAATACATAAATCAATGAATAAGGAGATTGACATAATTGATATTTGTAACATTAGAAATTATAAATTATGTAAAGAGTTATAATAATTTTTATCATTTTTCTTTAAAGTGAGTAAAACTGTTTTATTCTCTGTACATTACTTCCTTATAATTTCTTAAGATTATTCTCTTAAAGTTATTTTCAGTTTTACACTTTAATATTTTATTTACTTGTCGTTTACGTAATAATTTCTAAATGTACTTAATAATGAAATAATTTCTAAATGTTTATACACAATAAATTTATATCTTGTACCGTTTATTCACTATACTCATTACAATAGTGACACTCAATAAAAAAAATACTTTAAACATAATGACTTCTTATATCATGAATATTTTACTACAGCTATATTACTGCAACTTTCGATATCACATGTTGTTGAACTTTTGAAAACTAATTTCTACTGCATTTTCAAAATTTTCTGGTTTTTTGTTTGTATAACCACTTTTAGACCACGAATATTTAAATAAATTGTGATATCGCGGGGATGACAATTAATTATGTATTAGAGATTATAATTTTATTATTTCGTTCATGTAAATTTATATTACTTTCTAGTAATAAAACAATATCTAAAAATCTTTTAGCAAAATTTTTCGAAATTTTAAATCTGTAAACATCTAATGGTTGTATTTTCTCTGTAGTTTCTCTGTAGTTTCGATTTAATCATAGTAGTAATATATTTTCCTGCAGGTGTTAAATTTGAAATAATATTGGGACAATGTCCAGTCCATGAATCGATAAGAAAAACGGGTAAATATTCCCCTTCACACAACCAGTCTCAATTGACCTCCGAGTGACCTTAACCTTGACTATGATTCTCAAGAATGTCAAGGTCTTTCCTTCGCTCGTTATTAGGAAGTTATTAATGAAAATGTTATTATGAATAAGATACTTTTTTCAACACAACGTACACCATTCCAATATGAAGAATGTATAACATTTTATTCATTACTTGACGATACATCATTTAATGACTAATTGTGTAAAGGCGACCATTTACCGCTTCTTTTAACCACTTTAAAATGATCTGTAAGAAATATAAATGTTAAATTAATAACTTTTATGACTATTATGAGATTCTTAAATAAAAAATAAAATCTTTTATCAGATTGAAGGACTCTTCCTATACAAAATAAATAACAATAAATAAAAATTAAGAATCAATCCATTTCTTTAAAAAAGTCATACAATTAAAAGAATAAATTGCAAATAAAGAAAAGTAAAATTAAAGAAAATATATAATAAAAAATAATAAAAAATAATAATAATAACTCAATTTAAATATAAACTACAAGTTTCGGCTACAGGATTGAGCCCTCTTCAGACATTAACTTATCGAAAAAAAGCGCAGTACAAAATTAATTATCGTAAATGTTCGCATATTCATTATATTCACAGTTCGGATGAGTCTTGATGTAGAACTCGACATTATTCACATACGATTGAACAGTCAAATGTATTTCATATCTCTTGGAAAAAACTTCTAGTTGATAAAAAAGATAAAAAGACTTCTTACGAAAAAAATAAAACGCAAATAAATTAACATTCCGGAATTCCAATAAGAAATAAAAACTCACCAAAAATCATATGCAAATTATTCAAACAAGTGTGTTCATATAAATATTAAAAAAACCATTAGAGAATATATTATATAAATACAAATGAAACACAGATGTGTAAGATGGACAATATGTATCGATTATTATGTACGTTCGCTGATACGGATCACCACGGACTGAGAGAAGAGACAGACTATTAGTATCGAAAAGTCAAACCTTATTTACAATAAGTATATGCCTTATGAAGATCTTCGGTGTAAGTTTGTAAATTTAAATTATTTTTCTGCTTCTTAATATTGAGCATCTCGGAAATGAAACGTTTCTTATAACAAGACTCTTCATCTAAAATTTTAACATTATTCCATTGGAAATCATGATCATGCTGAAGCCTGTTCCATTATGACAGAACGGACAGAAGTGTTATGTCTAATATGATTACGATGTTTTGTAATTCTGGTTTTTAATTGTTTGTCCGTCTCTCCAACGTACGACGCATCACAATTATTACACGATATCTTATAGACTATATTGCTCTTAGATGTATGGGGACAAATATTCTTTTGTACTTTAATATATTTACTCATTTTATTAGGACTTCTTTTGTACTTTAATATATTTACTCATTTTATTAGGACTATGAAAAGATACCGTGATGTCGGTTTTATTGAAATTCGTTTAAATTTTTCTATGTAAAGAAAAATAAATGGTACCGTAAGCCAAGATGCAGACTTATTTGCACCGACATTGTCAACCAAATCTTTATGTGCTATATGTCTATTTTTAATTAAATTTTTTATACGTTGATTAACTGTGTCAAAAATAAAAGTAAATGGGTAGTCATTATCTAGTAAAATGTTAATAATAAATGTCAAATTTTTGGTATGAAACATAAAGTCAAAAAGTAAAAAAGCTCTGTCCAGCAAAAAAATTGTACCTTTTCTTTGTGCAAGGATGATTTGAGTTGAAATTTAAAAACCTTCCTGAAAAGGTAGGCTTATGATACCAATCAAAAATAAAACGGTTCCTGTTCATAGAAATAATGATATCTAGAAAGTTTATTTCATCCCCCCTATTTCTGTAGTGAATTGAAGACGCGGATGAAATAAATTAAATTGTTGCAGTAAAATATCTATTTTTGAGGGAGAAACTGCGGTACAAATGTCATCTACGTATCTATAATAAAATAAAATATCCAAATTCAACATCAAGGACACCGTCTCTAATCTCCTCATTACTAGGTCCGCTATTACAGGTGATAAAGGAGAGGCCATAGGAGTGCCGAAAAAATAAAATACAATATATCATAGAAATGACAAAGAGATTATAACTTTATTTTATTATTTTGTTTATGCAAAGGACCTTGCACAAAACATACGAAAAATGGGCACAGCAATTTTTTCGGCAGAGTTTAATGTACAATAACTCAAGAACTGTTCATTATTTTACTTCGTGTTCATAAACCTTTTTAATCATGAGGATCAGAATTACAACATATTCCAAATTCAGTCAAATTAGACGGGACCCATTTTCCGTTTTGTGCGGGATCCTTCATATTTACTTTTTAACAGTAAAATATTATCTGAAAATCTATTGTAAAAGAAAATTTATTTAATTACCTGAAGTCATTTTCCCAGATGCTTTTACAATAAGATTTATTGATATAAATAAGGTTTTCTGTACTCTTGGTCCCATAATCTTGATCCCAAATATACCATTAGTTTCTTTTAATACAATAAATAAAGATGTAAATTTCCATTACACGATATTATTGGTTGTATGGTGCATGAGTGTGTTATTGATGATGCATGGATTGCATAACACACTCTATTTTCTTTATTTCTTGATTAGACAATGATCTTCTAGAATAAATTTTCAATTGAAAACCACTTTGATCAGAATTAAAAACATTTTCAGATCCTAATTATTCGATAAGTAGTTTTATTGTTTTCGGAAAATTAACTGTATTGTAAATTAACGGAATCTTCTATTGTTCTTCTAGTTACAAATTTCTAGGTAAAATTTTTTTAAATTTTTCTCGAAACAATTCGGTGGGACTGTTTGAATCTTAATACCCAACTGTAAGATACTTTAAATATAGGATTTAAATTAAACGGATTGATAATCATTTCCAAAGATATTAAACTTTGCTTTGTATCGTAATATAAAAGTAATTTAACAAATGCACAGATACGATTATGACAGAACGACTGCACTGAACGTAAGACTGCTACATGAATATTCTTTGTACTGTCCATTTATTATACTCATCTTGATTGTATATATAAACTTATATTATAAATTATCGCAGTTATCTAATCACTTATTGCAAGTTACTGTAGTAACTTAGTTATTGTAGTTACGAAAGACCAGAAAAATTAAAAAATTCAGTAGAATTTAGTTTTGATAAAAGAGTTCAACAACATGTCATATTAAAGGTTGCAGTAATATAGCTGTAGTAAAATTTATGGTGTAAGAAGTCATATTTAAAACATTTTTTCATCGAGTATTATTGTAATGAGTATAATGAGTCAACGATACAAAATATAAATTTATTACGTATAAACATTTAGAAATTATTTCATTATTAAGTACCTTTAGAAATTATTACATAAACGACTAGTTAAAATAAGATATTAAAGCGTAAAACTGAAAATAACTTTAAGGGAATCTTAAGATATTATAAGGAAGAGTAATGTGTACAGAGATGAATAAAAAAGTTCTACTTTAAGGAGAAATAATAAAAATTATTATAACTCTTAACATTATTTATAATTTGTAATGTTACAAATATCAATTATGTCAATTTCTTTATTCATTAATTTATGTATTTTATTGTTCCGACGACAATTATGCTTTATGAGCATGGATGGCGTATATATGGAAGCATTAATAATTAATTCTCGAAAATAATATGTCGTAATGTAACTTTATTACACATAGTTGAATTCGTAAAAAAATAACCTTTAATTTGGTAAAAATCGAAAAAAATCGAAAGTTTAAGAAAATTATAGGCAGTGGGGTATCTTGATAAATATAAAAATTAAAAAAAATTTGCTGATTTCCGCGCGTTAAAAATGTTGCGTCACTGAATGTTATCGATTTATTATTATCTTTCTCTGTTGTATTCTTTTATGTTCTTTTATGTCTTTTATATTATATTCTTTTTACATCTGAGGAGGGCTCAATCCAGCAGCCGAAACTTGTTTGTTTTATATTTTAATATACGCCGTTGTACTTTTTATTTTATTTTATGTATCTTTGACTGTTATCTTTAATTATATATATTATGCGACGACTCTTTTTCGCCATTTATTTTGTTTATTTTGTTTATACATAAAGAGTCTTTATACCGTTGTTATTTAAAAAAAATTTTTTCTTTATAACTTTAAAGTATACTTGAAACAACTTTTGCTAAAAAAATTTTTTTAAATCTTTTATACTTCCGACGACATTCGCCTTGAAAGAAAAATACTGTTTTTTTTCTAAGGGGTATTTCACCCCTTAAACATAAGTTAGGGCACATATAAAAAAATAGAATGTCTCTCAGATTTTCGTGTTAAACAACATTATATTTCCTGGAGAATCAAATCGGTTCCGGACAGTTGTGAAACTTCCCTTGTTAAATAGTAAGTGTAGTTCTTATTTAATAAAATCCAAAAGATTTTTTTGTTTATCTGTCTTCGTATATTGTTAAGGTTTTCAAAAAAATGAATGGGGATGGTAGGTTAATCACAGCATGGGGCATATATGATTCATTTAGTGACGACTCTTATAGTACCTACTCAAAATTTTATTTATTTTTTTAAAGAGATTCACCTCAGTGATAAATGTTATAAACAATATGATTGGAAACAAGACCATTTATGTTAAATACATTACTTAGATACGAAGCGCTACTCCGGTCTGAATGTTAAGATGTTGAACTACTATATATTATATATTCATTTAAATGAATTAATTTCAGAAAATGATAATTACGCGTCGATATGGTTGTCGGCCTTTAGACTACTTTAGTCTAAAGGCTTAGGACGCTTGCACGGAATGCAAGAGATCCGGGTTCGACTCCTGGTCGAGGCAATATTTTTCGCAATAAGTTTATTATAGTTTTTTAAGATTTAGGAAATTTGGAGGAATTATTAATATTTTAGATTGATTGTGTTGAAAGTCCGACAACTATATCGGCGCGTAATTATCATTTTCTGAAATTAATTCATTTAAATAAATATATAATATATAGTAGTTCAACATCTTACATTCAGACCAAAGTGGCGCTTCGTATTTAAGTAATGTATTTAAATGTTATAAGTTTATAAACAAAAATATCCTACTTATTATTGAAAACACAATTAAAATTATATATAAATAACGGCCAAAGACGAGCAAATAATAAGATGTTGAAATATAATAAATTCTTATAATAATTTTAATGTTAAAATTACAATAAATTACGCGAAACTAGTTTACTATTTTACGAAATATTTTCATAAATTAAATACACTTATTGTAATAAATTATCGATATTTTGCTCCTGTGTATTGACAATGCAATGTCATCAACGTACCTAACATAGAAACCCAATGAAAACAATAATCTTTTGCGAGAAGTTCTCTCTAGATATTGCATAACAAGGTCTGCTACTATAGTATAGGGAAAGTGGAGACAAATAGGAATATCGTAAGATTGTTTATAAAATTTTCTGTTAAAGGAAAAGAACGTAGAATGTAGCACTAAGTTGCTTTAATAAACTTAGTTTTAGGTAAGGTGATCTTGTTTTCTATAATCAACTAACGTCGTTACGGCAAAAAAAAATTAGCTGCCACAGGTAAAAATTAGGTTTTGCAGCTTTATATAGCAAAAATTATATAGCAAAAATTAGGTTTTGCAGCTTTATATATTTAATTCAGTAGCATTATATAGATACCTAACGTCGTGTCTGCGAGGTCTAATTTCCATTATCTGTGAGGCCTAAATATTATCATTGTGACAAGCATTTTGTTATTATGTCGATGTATTGATCATTGCAGCAAATGTTTTCTATGTAGCAGACAATTTGGTAGCAAGAACAGTTTCAGCAAATCATATAATATTTAGCTGTGGTAGAGATAATTTTCTTTTACACGGACATATCTGATAACTATGACAACTAATTTCATGTTGCTAAATAAATTGATCTGTAACAGACATGCATACTTTGCTATCACGTCCTATTAGCTACAGCAGCAAATCCTCTGTGTATTAACAAATTTCATAGTTATAGTAGCTAATGCAATTTTAGATAATTAGAATTAGCTGTAGCCAGAAACATTTTTTTTCCGTGTTATTTACTCTTGATAAATAAGTTCGACAGGAACGTTGGTAAAGAGTGACACCACGTCAAGTGAGATAAATATATGGTTATGTGATAATTTGATATGAGATAAAGCTTTAACTAGCTGAAAGCTATTTTTAACATAAGCTTTTCTAGACAAGAGTCCAAAATATTATATATAAAGGAAACAAGATTGTGGAAACGGATTCTCTATGGAGAAAATTATGATACGTAATGGATTGCCTGGTTTGTGAATTTTCGGCAATGCATATGTCCTCGGTAATGTTGGATTCGTAGAATTAAGGAAATTGTACTTAGATATAAAATTTGCTGTTTTTAACAATTTTTGTAGTTTACATAATAATTTATTAAAATCGGATTATAGGTAAAAGTATCGATTAGAGAACCAAGCTCCAATGACATATGCGTCAAGGTCATGACCCTGAGTGATTTCCAACAAGTTTTAGCCGTCGCTGCTTTGTTAAAAAATTATAAACATAAGATGTTTAAGAAATAATTCATTTCTGCTATACAAAATGTTTACTCTCATCCCACCTTCCCCTGCTTGGAGGGCTAGCAATTTTTACCCGAAGCGACTCTCATCTCACCTTCCTCGCCCCTCCCCCCTCTGCTTGGGGATGCACGACTTTCACCCGAAGCGACTCTTATCTTACCTTCCTCTCCTCCTTCTCTTGCTTGAAGGCGTTCCACGAAAATTGACTTTCATCTTATCTCCCCTCTACTTTAAGCAGGCAAATTCTTTGCATTAAAAACAAATTTTCTGCTAAAGCAGTGAACTTATGTTTGCGTGGAAAGTCGCGCGCCACTAGGCAATGGGGGAAGTGGAATGCAGTAGGTAGATGTATTGTAGTTTAGAATAGTTTTTAATATTATATGTAGCTGAAATAAGACATCATTTTATCAAATTTTTTGTTAATAACTTTTTAATGATGGACGAACGGCGGCTAAAACTTTTTGAAGATCACTCAGGATTATGATCTTGACAATGTATGTCAAGGTCAAGATCATTGGAGTTTAGTCACCTAATTAATACTCTTACCTTTTAGATTATGTCTTAAAATGTAAGTGTCAGTGTCTTGTAATGCTTCCATCTTGTTAATAGTCTGTTTCGTTAATTGCAACAACTGCATTCCCCTTATTTACATGTGTTAAAATTATTTGTGGATTGTCTTTTAAAAACTGCAGAGGAAAGTGAAGCTAAGATAAGATCATCTACTTTAGTTTTAATTTTCGTTACGTTCTTAATGTTTGACAACAAAGAGAAAAACTTATTCCTAAAAGTAGTCTTGTTGTTGACTTTTAATTTTATTAGATTATTTTCTATGTGTTTAATTCTCAGTATTCACATTTAAAAAAAGTCTCTGTCTACTTACTTCCGGATATTTGTAACCCAGCGTTTTCTTTTGCTTGTATCTTAGATTATAGTGCATCGATTTTAACTAATTTTTATTTTAATCTGTCGTTTGAAGACTAAAAAAAAAAAAGAATTTTTCAGTTAGAAAGTCTAAAATGTCGCACAAAAGATATGCAATAAGTGAAAAAAGATCGATAAAAAATGTCTAAATTATGAAAATCGGGTAGGGGAGAGAAGTTACGCTAATTCTTTGTGAGTACTGAGGGTTAATGTTGGTGCACTCGTTGGTGACAGAGTCAATATTGCGAAAAGGGAGACGAAAACCCTCTCCTAATTGTAATAGACATTGAACTTCCGTCGAAAAGTTGACGCTCGATTAATAAACTATTATAATTATCATTAAGTTTTGTGAAATCATACTTATTTTGGAAATTGTTGGAAATATTATTCATGTATGATAGTATCTGGAGACACCGGTTTCCCAAAACAATGTTTAATATATGTGTCAATATTATTATCATGATTATCGTTATTTTTAATAATAGTACAAAAATATTTTATATTACAGTTATTAAAATTGTTTTCTGCTTTTGTTTCTAGCCAATATAATTTTCTAATACAATCGTTTTCTCTCCGCAATATGTAGTCTATTCAACAAGACATTGTATGTTAAGAATGAAACAAATCACTGTCAATATTAAATAGTAATTCTCTTTTAATATATTTAGTAATATTGTGGATTTCGAATTTTAAAAATCTATATTGTGCAAGCATCAGAAATTTCGAGATTAATTAAGTTACTTATTAGCCTATTTAACTTATTATTCGGTATCGTTTTGAACCTATGATTATGGAACTTTAGATTGGAAATTTGTTTGACCTAAATAAATGTTGAGGATGTAAACCTCGTAATTTATAGTTATGTAAAAATTTGATCCTAGAGTAAATTCTCACAGACTCTCTATTAAGATTAATTTACATTTCTATTTGGTTACATTTATGTCAAATATTAAATTAATAACATTAAAATAAAAATAAAAATATGAATAATCCTTGTAACGCGCATATTTCAGGCGGCGCAAAAAATAACAATTAAAATTGAAAAAGGCACCAAAGATTATATCAATAAAGGAAAATTAACGCCAACAAGAACTGAGTACAGTTGTACGTGTGTAATCAAATATAATATATTGTATATTAATCACTAATTACAGACGTTTCAACCATAGGATTAGTCCTTTTTAGTATATAAGTAACAATATCAGAGTCAAATTATAATAATTTGAACATTATAAAAAGATAAGCAGATACAATCAATAAATCATCGTTAGATTGTTGTCCAAAATTACAAATTTTAATGTCGTCTGTTGTACAAGAGAGGTTAGGCAACTCAAAAATTCAAAAAATTCTGAAACTTGATGTGCAAGTAGAATAGTTTATTTGTAACACAAAACTATTTTTTGTTTGTGCGAAATTTCATTTTTAGAGGGTAAAACACCCCTTTGAAAAAAATCGGTTTTTTTTTCTTTTGAAGCGAATATCGAAACTGTAAGAAATAGAAAAAAAAATTCCATATTAAAAATTGAATGGCTTTATAAGTACTACAGAACTGTAATAAAAAAATTTTTTAAAATTAATTATTTATTTTATATCCTCACCACTACTCCTATTTTCAAAAATTTGTTAACGTTTATGTAACTAAAATAAAAGAGCATTTTACGTTGAAAACGACGATGTACGTAAGCTGCTGGAAAAGTTTCTGCAAACAATATGAAAAAAAACGTGTAAAATTCGGTAAATGGCTTTATTGTTTTTCGAAGTATTCGCCTTTAAGATCGATACATTTTTGCATACGCTCGAACTAATTTTCGAAGCATTTTTTCCACTCTAAGGCTATAACCTCAGAAATAAGTGTACGAAATGTTTCAACAGCTGCTTCAGGCGACTCAAATCGCTCACCACGCATCTTATTTTTAATGTTTGGGAACAAAACGAAATCATTAGGTGATAAATCGGTAAATACGGACAATGAGTCATCAATTCGACATTATTATTGGATAAAAAATCAACGGTTTGACGTGCTGTGACAGTTGGCGTTGTCATGATGAAGGATGATGCGACGATTTTGATTTGTTCTACGCAATTCATTTATGACTTCTGGCAAACAAATTGTTGTATACCAATCAGTATTTACAGTCCTTTGATCCTCTAAAGCCACGATTGTCACATGTCCGGTATAACCGAAGAAACAAGCAATCATTTGCTGGCAGCACTGTGAACGAAAAACTTTTGTTGGTTTCGGTTCATTTTGAAATACCAAACAGTGGATTGTTGTTTACTTTCGGGCTCATACGAATAGATCCATGTTTCGTCCCGAAACATGGTAACGATGTTGTAGACCAAATTTGACCGACCTCAGTTGAATTTCTTTGCTCCATTTAACACGAACCTGTTTTTGAACTTCGGTTAAATTGTGTAGGATCCAAGGACTGCAAAGTTTTCATACGCTCAAGTGATCATGCAAAATCGTATGTATTGCTTTCATGTCAATGTCTAAGGATGCTTGAATCTCGCGGTATGTTATATGTCGGTCTCGCTCAATCATTTTACGTACAGCATCAACATTAGTGGCAATAACAGACGTGGACGACCTTCACGGAATTCATCACTAAGAAAGGTACGTCCACGCTGGAATTCGGCAAACCAATTATAAACAGTCCTATTGGATGGTGCTTCATTCCCAAAAGCCAAATGAAGTCGATCGATGCATTGTTTCGAAGTTAGATTACATTTGTAATCGTAAAAAATTAGTGCCCGAAAATTTTCACGCGAAATTTCCATTTTCTTACAAAATAACTTCTTTTAAAATATTATGCAAACAAAACTAGTTGGCTTGGGTACAAACTGTCAATTGAATTATAGATTAAAAACGTCTAATTTTACGGATATGATAGTAGCAGAACGTTGGCGTCACTGGAAGTACTAGATTACAGAAACTTTTCCAGCAGCCTACGTATATGATAATTATGTTCCGAAAATCCATTTTTCAAATATAAACGAAAACTTCTCTATTTGCGAGCCCTGTACGTATTGGTACCGCGTTGGCTGCGCGAAGTAGCGTGAAAGACAAATGCAATACAATCCATCCATACAGTATCAGTACAGTAGCAACTAGGTTGTTCGGAAAGTAATTTCGTTTTTTTTCCAACAGAGAACTTATTGTATTTTTTCACAGCCAACTTCACACTTAAGCCGCATAATCATTATATATTTTGACAGCTGATATAGCAAGGCTTGCTTGTGAATAATGTTCGATTGATTCTACGCAGTAGTTTTTGGTTGATACCCTATCAAATATGATAGTGAAAAGCAGCATTTTCGGCATATTTTACTTTTTTACTATCGAAAAGGTAAAAATGCTGTTCAAGCAAGAAAAAAATTATCCGATGTGTATGGAGAAGATATTGACAGAATGCCAGTGCCAAAACTGGTTTGCAAAATTTCGATCCGGCAATTTTGATGTTGAAGATGCACCACGTTCTGGAAGGCCAGTTGAAGCTGTTGAAGACACAATAAAGGCATTAATTGATGCAAACCGGTGAATAACAACTCGTGAGATCGCTGAGAGATTAAATTTATCGAATTCGACCGTTCATGATCATTTGAAACGCGTCTGATTGAAAATCGTCTTTCATTTTCATAAGAAAAAACGAAATTACTTCCGAACAACCTAATATATTGAAGTAAGAGCTTTTATATATTGTAACAACAATAACAATAATAGTAATAATAGTTTATCAAATTGCTTGCAAAACCAATCTCAAATATTTTTATAGTGTATAAAGGTATGCACGAAATACTTTGGAAAATTAAAAACAAAGCATGAATAAAGAAATTATTATTTTTATAAAATATCATGCATTTAATTTTGGTCTGAAGAACGGCTACTTGCAACATAGTGAAAAAAAAGATACTGTATCAACAGTAATTCCGCATGAATAAAAAATAGTTTTGTGCTCTAAACGAACTACCTTATTTCCACGCAATGCTTCAAAATTTTCTGAATTTTTGAATTGTCTATTTCTCTGTTAAGTGCCTATGCGTACGTGGCAGAAAAAAATCGGAATCAGTAATGTCCATGATAATGAAGCCTCTAGAATTCTAAAAGGGAATAAATATGCAAAATAATATTTACAACTGTATGTGTAAAAGATAAAACTTTTAAATTAATTAAAATAAATATCATATTGACGTAGGTATATGAATCATAATAACTGCAACATACGTTCATACATACACTATTTGTTATTTTATTTAACTACTTTACAAACTGCATGATAAGATAATAAGTGGAACTCTATTTTAATATTAAATTGTGCAGAGTAATATTGATTCTTGTTGAACATTCTGATTTACATTTTCAATAATACGGATGTGTTTGACTCTTGACTATTAACATACATTGCATTTTTTTGCAATAAGTTTATTACAGTTTTTTAAGATTTCGGAAATTTTTGGGGGGATTATTTGTTTCAGATTAATTGTGTGAATCCGATAATCTTATCGGCTCGCAATTTATTTCTAAAAATTATTTCAATTTAAATGAGTGTATAGTATATATAATAGTAGTTCAATATCTTAACACTCGGACCGGTAAGGCGCTTCGTATTTCAAGTTTTAATATACGAGGTCTATTCAAAAAGTATCGCGAATTTTGAATTTCCGCGGGTAACGTATATTCGATTTCCGATTTTTTGTGGCGTTATGTTGGTACTCATGTCTCTCACTTATGCCGACAAGTTCGGCCATTTTGAATGTTCAGTTAATTTTTGACAGCTGCTTTGCTTGCACGTGTTTTGGCTCGTCTTCGATTTTTGCCTATTCCAAAAAATGGATCAAAGAATCTGTATCAAATTTTGTGTGAAAAACAAAATTAAGTG
>NW_017305001.1:78110-96290 GCF_001594115.1 Trachymyrmex septentrionalis
GCTACGATTGAGGAGATAAAGACGGCATCGAAGGAGGAGTTGAACAAGATCACAAAAAATAATTTTTTGAAGTGCTTCGAGGATTGGAAAAAACGTTGACACAAGTGTATAATATCTGATGAGGATTACTTTGAAGGGGACAAAATAGATATTCATGAATAAATAAATAATTTTTGAAAAAACACAAAATTCGCGATACTTTTTGAACAGACCTCGTATGTCTAATATTGTATGATTGCGATGTTCGGCAATTCTAGTTTTTAATTGCCTGCCCGTCTGTCCAACATAAGAAGCGTCACAATCATTGCACAAAATTTTATAAACAACGTTGCTTTTCGATGTACGGGGACAAGTGTCCTTCTGGACTCTTACATATTTGTTCATTTTGTTAGGGCTGTGGAAGGCCACCCTGATATCACTTTTGCTTTTATTCAAAGCTCTAAGTTTCTCCGTATGAAGCGGAATGAATGGAAAGCCAAGAGGTAGACTCATTAGTTAGATCGTTGTCAGTCGCGATATCGTATACTCTGTGTCTCTTTCTAATCAAATTTTTAATCTGTGATTTATGGAGTCAAAAATAAAGTCTAGTGGATAGTCATTCAGTAGTAAAATGTCAATGATGGAGGTAAAATTTTTAATGTAGAACATACCGTCGGATAATAAAAAGGCTCTGTCGACTAATGAAAAGATGGTGCCTTTTTTCTGCGTCAATGGATGACTAGAGTGGAAGTTCAAAAATCTACCTGAAAACGTTGGCTTACGGTACCAATCGAAATTAAAGCGATTATTGTTGACAGACACGGTGACGTCCAGGAAATTGATCGTTTTGCCGCCTCTTTCTACGGTAAACTGCAGGCGCGGATGAAATGAATTAAAACGCTCTAATAACACGTTGATTTGTGAGGGGGGTAACGCAGTGCATATGTCGTCAACGTATCTATAATAAAATAGGATGTCCAAATTCACAGACATCAAGGACACCGTCTCCAATCTCCTCATCACTAAGTCCGCTATTATCGGTGATATTGGAGAGCCCATTGGGGTGCCAAAGCTCTGCCTGTAAATAACATTGTCGAAGGAAAAAAACAAAGAATCCAGGACAAGCTGTGAAAGAATTCCTTCTTGGGTAGGGAGCAATCGTTGGAAACAGCCCGCCAATGTTCATTCACACAGTCGATCGCTACATCCGTTGGCACGTTCGTGAAGAGAGAGGTAACAAAGACGTTAATTCATGTGCCCCCGTAACGTGCACAACCTCTCAACAAGTCCCTCAACCTCTCGACAAGTTCAAAACTGTTTTTTACATAGCTGGCAGCTCTCGGGATGGTTTGGAATAATTTCTTGTGTAAAAACGTAGCCAAAGAATATAGCGGACTGCCCACCGATGACACGATAATTCTAAGGGGGCAACCAGGTTTATGAATCTTTGGCAGCCCATAAGCCCTCGGGAGAGAACCGTCACTGCAGTACAACGCTCTGATTTGCTTATTCAGGTGTGTTGATGAGTGAGCACTTTACTTCTTAATTGCGGCGTGTCTAGTTTTTAAGTTTGCTTTTTTCTTATCAGTTCCCTTCCTTTTCCGGTTTTTTCAGTTAACACTTGATTATGTATCTTAACATCGGTTTGACTGCACTATCACTTATACAACATTAGCCTACACATCGAGATCCATAATTGCTGATTTTCGCGCGTTAAAAATGTTGCAACACTGAACGTTATTTATTTATTTATTATTTATTTATTATGTAGTCTTTTTTTATTGTATTCATTTTATTTTACATCTGAGGAGGGCTCAATCCAGCAGCTGAAACTTGTCTTGTTTTATATTATATTGTTTTTATATATTAATATAGGCCGTTCTAATATTTTTTCTTATTGTATGTATCTATGACTATTATCTTTAATTAAATGTATTATGCGTCGACTCTTTTTCGCCGTTCATTTTGTTTATTTTGTTCATAAATTTTACTTCTTTATCTTCAGGAATGTATTGTTCTAGCTAACTCGGACAGTGTCCTGTCCACGAGTCGAGTAGAAGCATGCTTTTACGCCAGTATTCGGTAGATACACTTCACTAAATCATGTTTTAAAGTGTTCCATCATAAGTTTTCCTGACTTCAACGATTCAATGTAAATATTAACTAGGCGTAATAGAGTTTCCTGCACCCGTGATTTAAATGTTCCTGTAGATTCTTTCAACACTATATATAGTGGTGAAAGAACAGATCCACTTGCCAAAATAATCGGCATGATAGTGTAACTATGTGTTGTAGAAGATATCGATTGAATCATCGCTTCAACTGTTTTTGCTCCTGATTTCGCCAATGTTCGGAATCCAGATTGTATTTCAAGGTTGAAGCTACTCTCGTCTGCATTATAAATTTTGTCAACTCCGATAGTTGGAATGTTAGATCTTACATTTGAAACAAACGATTGTGCGACATCTTTTAGATTGCCAATATTTTCAAGTGTAAATTGAGTCTGAATTGAACCTTAATGTTGTTATCTTGCGGGAAACAATTTTGTGTACATTCTTGAATTTCCAAATCCACCATTTACTTACTTTAAATTTGGATAAGTCAACTTGGTCCTTTACCTCCAAGACCCATAATCTTAAATTCATGTCATGAATAATAGATCTTCTATCATAACCTTCTTCAAACTTTTGTAATACGTATTCCGTAATAAATGCAAATTTATCTGCATTTATTCCACCTTTCTCTACAATTATCTTCCACCTGTGTAGTGATTTAAGGATTTAACCTTGCGAAACTTGGACTGTACACTAGTTAAATCTCAACGGGCCTTTTTTCCATCTTTCCAAAATTGAACAGCTTTTCTCTTATAACTGAAGTTGACTTTGTCACTTTCATCATTAATAATGCATTCTTCTGGTTCAAAACTATCTTCATTTTCTTCTTTTTCTGCAGCCGTAATATACTCTACAACTTGTGCTCCACGTGGTTCTGATGGATCAGCAAAATCCAGCACGTAATTATGTTCTAATAATAATACCGAACGAGTATTTTGTAGAATGTCGCGAATTTCATTATGTACTATACTTCAATTTCAAACGGTGTTATAGGTATTTGTGTTATACTCGCAATTTGAAATGTAGTTGCTAACATATTACGTTCGCAAAATTAAATAACGCCATTTTAAAGAGAATTCTGTCAAGCAATTACTATTAACAGAATGGTGACTGATTGTTGTTACAAATGAAACTGGGAATAATACTTCCTCGAGTATATTTATATAAATTAAAATATTACGATTACATAAACTTATTTACGAATAGATGTTGCACAAATAGATTATTAATTGCATCATCTTATTCCGTTCAATATATGCCCTACAAAACACTATACGAGTATATCTTTTTTTTTATTTATCGTGTGGTTTGCACAATAGTCAAAATTATCAATGTGACACTGTGTCATTTAACGCTAAAACATAAAGTTCTATGCAACATCTTATTTATCGTGCGATTTGCAAATCAAACGAGGTCTGTTCAAAAAGTATCGCGAATTTTGTGTTTTTTCAAAAATTATTTATTTATTCATGAATATCTATTTTGTCCCCTTCAAAGTAATCCCCATCAGATATTATACACTTGTGAATGTTTTTTCCAATCCTCGAAGCACTTCAAAAAATTATTTTTTGTGATCTTGTTCAGCTCCTCCTTCGATGCCGTCTTTATCTCCTCAATCGTAGCGTAGCGTCGTCCTTTCATGGGCCTCTTCAGTTTCGGGAACAAGAAAAAGTCACAGGGGGCCAGATCTGGGGAATACGGTGGCTGCGGCATCATTAGTGTGTTGTTTTTGGTCAAAAATTCGCGCACAAGCAACGATGTGTGAGCAGAGGCGTTATCATGGTGCAAAAGCCAATTTTTGTTCTTCCCCAAATCCGGGCGTTTCTGGCGGATTGCTTCGCCCAAATTGCGCATAACTTGCAGGTAATATTCCTTATTGACCGTTCCGATTGGCCAATACTATTTTCTTCACTTCATCAATGTTTTCGTCTGTTGTTGACGTGCTCGGGCGTCCGGCACGCTCTTCGTCGTTCACATCTTCTCGGCCCTCTGAGAACATTTTGTACCACCGATAAACGTTGCTTCGGTCCAAGGTAGCTTCACCATATGCCACAGTCAACATTTGGAATGCGTCCGCGCACTTAATTTTGTTTTTCACACAAAATTTGATACAGATTCTTTGATCCATTTTTTGGAATAGGCAAAAATCGAAGACGAGCCAAAACACGTGCAAGCAAAGCAGCTGTCAAAAATTAACTGAACATTCAAAATGGCCGAACTTGTCGGCATAAGTGAGAGACATGAGTACCAACATAACGCCACAAAAAAATCGAAAATCGAATATACGTAAACCCGCGGAAATTCAAAATTCGCGTTACTTTTTGAACAGACCTCGTATATTAATAATAATTAATTGTAAGTATATATAATATATCGCTTTATGAATTATTTTAATAATCAAACGTAGTAAAACTGACTTTATAAATTCAACGACTTGGTTTCTTTAAACAAGAATTTCTTTAAATACAAAAATTGATTATAATTGTTTTATTAATAGTGTTATTGAATCAATAAAATTATTTTTAATAAAATAATAAATATTGGATCAATAATTTCAATATTCCATATTTATTCCCTTTTAGAATTCCAGAGGCTTCATTACATGGACATTACTGATTCCGATTTTTTTCTGCCACGTACGCATAGGCACTTAACAGAGAAATAGACAATTCAAAAATTCAGAAAATTTTGAAGCATTGCGTGGAAATAAGGTAGTTCGTTTAGAGCACAAAACTATTTTTTATTCATGCGGAATTACTGTTGATACAGTATCTTTTTTTTCACTATGTTGCAAGTAGTCGTTCTTAAGACCAAAATTAAATACATGATATTTTATAAAAATAATAATTTCTTTATTCATGTTTTGTTTTTAATTGTCCAAAGTGTTTTGTGCATACTTTTATACACTATCAAAATATATTATATGAAACTAGTTTTGCAACCAGTTTGACAAACTATTATTATTATTATTACTATTATTGTTATTGTTGTTATATAATAGCTCTTATTTCAATAGTTGCTGCTGTACTGATACTGTATTGATGGATTGTATTGCATTTGTCTTTCACGCTAGTTCGCGCAGCCAACATGGTATGAGATCAATACGTACAGGGCTCGCAAATAGAGAAATTTTCGTTTATATTTGGAAAATGAATTTTCGGAATACAATTATCATATGTATCATCGTTTTCAGCGTAAAATACTCTTAATTTTAATTACATAAACGTTAACAAATTTTTGAAAATAGGGGTTATAGTGGGGGTATTCAGTAAATAATTAATTAAAAAAAATTTTTTTTATTACAGTTCTGTAGTACTTATAAAGCCATTCAATTTTTAATGTGGAAATTTTTTCTATCCCTTATAGTTCCGACGATATTCGCTTCGAAAGAAAAAAACCGATTTTTTTCAAAGGGGTGTTTTACCTTCTAAAACTGAAATTCCGCACAAATAAAAAATAGTTTTGTGTTACGGTTTGATGAACTATTCTTCTTGCACACCAAGTTTCAGAATTTCTTGAATTTTTGAGTTGTCTAACCTCCTTTGTTAGTTGGATACTCAAACTAAATTTTCCTATTGGGTCTCTACTTTCCCCTGCCAAGTAGCACAACAGCGCTTGCAAAGCGCTAAAAAAGCAATTATATGCGCTTTTTTAGCGCTTTGTTAACGATTTGTAAGTGCTGCTTGCTACTTGGCCTATAGTAGCGGATCTTGTTATGCAAGATTTAGAAAGAACTTCTCTTGAAAGATTACTGTTTTCATTGGGTTTCTATGTTAGATATGTTGATGACATTGCATTATCAATACACACAGGAGTAAAATATCGATAATTTATTAAGTATATTTAATAGGTACCATCCTAGATTAAATTTTATCATGGAACTAGGTAATTGTTTGAATTTTTTAGATGTAATCTTAATAAGGAAGGATGCATATGTGATATACGATTGGTATCACAAATCTTCGTTTTCGGCACGATATCTAAATTACTTCTCGTGTCACTCGGGCCATAAATTGGGGACAATTATGGGATTGATAGACAGAGTGTTATTATTATTGCTTCCAACTTTTCAATAATAAAACAAAAAAATTTTTGTTTTATTATTGACATCTTACGTACTAACGATTATGCTATAAGTCTAATTTTTGGAAGCATTAAAAAGAAGGTTACACACTGAGTTTGGACAATTTAACAATAATACACACGTAAAGAACACTCCTGATAATTTAATTACATTTTTTACTGTTTCCTACGTACCTTCAATAGCAGACAAATTCAACAGATTTTTTAAAAATAATAGAACAGTACATTTGACTTACCCTGTCGCGAAAAGCGTCAGTGATATTATCATTTAGATCAATAGTAAAATCATTTAAACTAATAATGAAATTATACGGACTCAACGGCTTTATCATTATCAAATGATATTACTACTTCAGGCGTTCAATAAGAAAATTCCTTCAGTGGTAAAATATTTTATCATTGGATGTAATCCAATAGAAATATTATTCGACTAATGGTATATTAGTTACTATTGGATACATTAATAGAAATATTATTTGATCAGTTGTATAGTATTTTGCCCATCCATTGGATTACTGTCAATAGGAATATCATTTGCACTGAAAACTACTTATTTATACGATCTAGCAGTGCTTTCAATGATATTTTACTAATGGCAATATTTTACTATTAAAGATTTTATCACTGACCGATAATAAAATCTTCAATAGTAAAATATTATTACCCCCCAGATCAAACGTGCGATACCCGCACAAAATACCGTACTGTTACTGAACTGCCATGAGGCAGCGTAACTGTACGATAACAATACAAAAAAGCGTACATGATATTATACAATAGTATCAATACTATACCTGTACTGCATACTGTTTAAATACATGTACATAATCCGTACCAATGTGACGTACTATTATCGATAGGAGAGAGACTGTGGAGACGTCTAAAACGATATACAACTATTATAGTACTATGAAATTACTAATAACTGGTATTACGAAAGTACAACGTATGATTTCGTAACCTGAAAATAGACGGTATAACATTAAAATTAAATATTGGACAGTAACTGATTGAATGTTCTATTAAACTGCACAAATTTCTATTAAGATTATGTATTGAATAGATGTATCACAGCTAAACATTCATGATTATATGATATATAGATGTTCATGGATCATCAAAGTGCAGCGGTTTCCATACGATTTCAGAAATCGAGGATAGTGGATGGCGGTATGCAACCAGGGTGATCGCTTCGCAGCACTATGAAATTAGTTTCCGAATTCAGGGAAAAACATTTGTTTTAATCATAATTTTATGATATGTATCCTGGAATAAAATATTAATCAATAATAATACTCATTTTAGCAATAAAACTATAAAATTAATGCACCATTGAAAGCATTATTAGCCAGTGGTAAAATTTTCAGTGATAAAATATCATGAGGGCAAGTCAATAAGTTCTTAGAAAATCTGTCAGAGAGCACTCGCAGTGTCATGTCACATTATTTTTTGACAAGTAGCATCTTTCAGCTGATTACTGTCAAATTTTGAACGAAATTCATCGCGGAGTTTTATTTCTGTAGACGATTAAAACGAACAATCTTTATATTTTTTGCAAAATGGAAAAAAACGGGTTTCGTGCAGTAATCAAACATCTACATATGAAAGGTTTAACGAAAGAAATCAAAGCCGAGTTGGATAATGTTCATAGTACATCTGCACCAGCATTTGCGACTGTATACAATTGAGTGAATTAATTTAAACGTGGTCATACATCCACATGTGATGTACCTCGTTTGGGATTTCCAATTGAGGCTGCTATGCCAGAAATTATTCATAAAGTTCACGATATTGTTTTGACTGATCGACGAGTGAAAGTGCGCAAGCTTGTTGAGGCCACAGGCATATCACATGACACAGATTTCAATTTTGCACGAACAATTGGATATGAAAAAGCTATTGGCAAAATGGGTGCCGCTTTTGCTCACTGTGGACCATAAGCGCAACCGTGTGACGATTTCAAAACAATGTTTGGAGATGTTTCAACGTAATCCAGATGAATTTCTGCGTCGACTTATTACTGTGGACGAAACATGATTCCATCCGAGACGAAGAAACAGCCAAAACAATGAACTTTACCGGGTGAACCAGCTCCGAAGAAGGCGAAGATTGTGAAGTCGGCCGGAAAAGGTAATGGCCACAGTTTTTTAAGATGCACGCGGTATATTCATATCGATTACCTTCCGTCGAAGCAAACGATTAATGGCGATTACGCAGCCTTATTGCACCGTTTCAACAACATTTTAAAGAAAAAACGTCCTTATTTAGCGAAGAAGAAAGTGCTCTTCCATCAAGACAATGCACGGGGTTCACACGTGCTCGGCACCGATGGTCAAATTCAACGAATTCCGCTACGAATTGCTTCCCCATCCAGCATATTTGCCAGATTTAGCCCCCTGCGATTATTTCCTGTCTCCAAACCTGAAGAAATGGTTCGGAGGAAAGAGATTCATCACCAGAGAGCAGCTCATCATCGAAACAGAGGCTTATTTTGAAGGGTTAGACAAATCATATTATTCGGACGACTTGATAAAGTTGAAGAATCGTTGGATCAAGTGTCGAGCTGAAAGGAGACTATGTTGAGAAATAAAAATGAATCAATAAAAAAAATGTGTTTTATTATGTTTTTCTAAAAACTTATTGACTTGCCCTCGTACCATTGCAAAAACTTGTACCATTGTAAAAACTCATTCAGCTTATTATAAAATACTATTAAAAATGCCATTCATTTTCAATGATACTTTTAATCATCTGTTTTTTCGCAAGACATAGTACTTAATAAACTAAATTCCTTTATAAGAGCACCAAAGATAAATTATCTCTTCACTATTACATTCTAATGTAGTCTACAAAATTAATTGTCAAAATTATGATGCATCCTATGTGGGCCAAACGAAACGGTTATTAAAAATACGTATTAATGAACATCGGAATCATATAAATAGGAATACCATACAACACTCAATAATTATAGAGCATAGAATAAAGCATAATCACAATTCTGATTGAAACGATATAAAAATTTTAGACAAAGAACAAGAGTTCAATAAAAAAACTAATTTTTGAAGCAATTCATATCAAGAAACATGAAAATGGCCTTAATTTGCAAAATAACGCGGAGTTGCCGGATCCGTTATATTATGATTTAATTAGGAGACAATGATGTTTTCTTGTTTTATAAGTTATATATATGTATTATCGAGAGAGAGATTTTTATGTTAATATTTATTCTAACATTATATTTATAAACACTGCGAATACGAAACGTCCTCTTACACACTCTCAAGACATAATTATAATCACATCGTGTTATAACAGATCATCGTTATGATGAGTAAGTGAATGTAAGTTTTATTTAATTGATATAATTAATTTTAACTCATTGACTACGCAAAGCACTTAAAAAAAATTCATATTTTGACTTGATTTTATTTAAATTTCTGAATTCTTGTTTGGATCCAATTAAATACCACAGACAACAATGAAGTTTTCAATTTTGGACAACAGCCTAACGATGATTCAATGATTGTATCTGCCTATCTTTTTACAACGTGTTAATTTTATTCCAATATTGGTACTTAAATACTGAAAACATAAACGTGAGAGGGGAAGTGATTTTGGAGATTCAAACCCCCCGAAATTTTTTATTAAGTATTTCGTTTTGAGAGGGTCCCATTAGCGGACATCTTAATAGCACACATCCATTCACATCGGTTTTGGTATCTAATTTTCACTGCTTTACTAATAAGAATATTTTATTTTGGATTGACAATGTATAGTTGGTCACAGAAAGGTTGCAACACTTTTTTTCAGTTGATTTTGGAACCTTGCTCATAGAGCGGTTGAATGTAAATGGTTAGATCCATAAGGCCACTTTATGGGTTTATTTTTCAAAATTTTCGATTTCCCAAAAGCATCATTTTCGGGTACCTTAAGTATGTGCAGGAAGGCATAATGTATGGAGCAGGCATCGCCAATTGAGCGTAAGAAGCTTTTTTTTATAATTTTACTATAATAACAATTGTCAACACAAAACTTTAAACGCGTTTTTCTCGAAACTACGTTTTTCGACCTTTGGACCACGATTTTGGGAGAACTATTTAACCGATCGGGCTGAAATTTTCAGGGGTTGTTCAGAATTTATGTAGTTTTAGCCCCTAGTGGAATTAGAATTTTTCGTTTACTTTTAACCCCTTTTTTAGACGATTTTAGGGGTAAAAAAGGGGTGAAAAAATTCTAAAGTCCGCCATTTTTTTTTAATGCCCAAATCGTTTCATTCTACTACGGGATATAGCCACTAACATATATTTTAAGAATCTTTTTGGATTTTTTGTTTCAGACGATTAGAACTGGAGATTTCAGGGTCCAAACTTTTTTTTCCACCTTCACTTCAGCCGCCATTTTGAAGCCGCGCATGCGTGAAATCGTTTAAAAAAATTTTTATACAATCTTGAATAAGTGACAAATAAAGTGTAAAAAGTTTGATTAAATTAATTGCATTTTACTACTGAAAAAAAATTCTTGAAAATATGCCGAATAAACCCATAAAGTGGCCATAAGTAAGAACTAATCGCTCAGTGAGCAAACTGTATTCCGAAACCCGTCGAAAAAAGTGTTGCAACTTTTCTGTGATCGGCTGTACATACTCTATCAAACTCCTCTTTTCCATTTTTAAACGTAAAACACATACAACTTTTGACTTTATATGAGTTTTTTGTTGTTATATCAAATATTTTTTTTTTCATAAGATCATATAACTAATTTTCAATATGTACTTCTATTTGTCAATACAAGCTTTGACAAACATAGGGAAAATTTTCGTACGATTTTTGTCCCGCGCGAAAAACAGAATATATGCTATAATTGATACAGTCTTGTTGTAATTATTGTTTTTCTGAAAAAAAAGTTTTTAAAAGAAGAATTAAGAATTGTAATTACAACAACAAAGTTGGTGCAGTAACGTTCTCTTTTTAGTACAATAATAAAATTGTTTTTTTTTCGTTGTTATTCCGATTGGTGCACGTTACAATCCTGGGTTGATTTAAAACTTCCCCCGAAAAAATTCCACGATACGCTCATGACTGAAAAGGACCTAATTTTATGTTCAAAATTATATATGTTATTATATATGTTTCGAAATCTGTAATTAATGATTGACATATATACATATTGTATATAAAACAATTTTACGTATACAATATTATATAATACGTATACGCAAGCATGCATACGCGCGCGCGCAGGATGATTCATATAAAGTAACCGATTTAATTATTAGCGAATTTTGAAGATATGTGTATACTATAAGAAATGCTAACGTATTTAATATAAAGGGAAACATTATATAGTGGAAACAATTACTTTATAAGTGGAGGCGATTAGGGATATTTTAAAGTCAACTTCATTTGTAATAGAATATTGTACTTTTTATATCACATTTAAAACCCTTTTAAAGCAAGTTTATGACTATATTACATAAGGACATTGAAGGTCAATCTAGGACAAATTCATGCTACAATAATATTCTACGAATGCTTATATGCGAATACAAATTAATCATTATTATAATAAAACGAAAAGCGAATTTTGGAACACCCTGTGTGATATGGTATATGATTGTCATAATTTGATCCGACGTTCCTTTTAATTTACTCAGGAACTGTTTCTGCTATTTTATGCTGGGAACTCTCTTCCTCGCAAACGCGGAATAATAAACGCACCGCGGAATTGTATGCGCGGAGGACCGATTGAAGAGAGCTGCAAAAGAGAATGCAACGTAATTCGTACTGTTCATTGTCGCATGACGCGATTGTATATAGAATGGGATGGAGTTGGTTGGTGGAGGGGGGGGGGGAGGAGGAGAACGAGAGTCGACAGGAGAAAACCGTGACTCCGAGAAACAAGCAGGGGAGGGTATGCTGCCACTATCTGTCCGCAGCCTCCCCCTCTTTCCCTTTCTCCTCTTTTCGTCCCCGCGTTGCACAACAAAGCCGCGGAATGAGAAAACATTAATCTAGGCATGTTTTGCAATCTCGTCGTTCGCGGTGTAGCTACATATAATGGAACACTGTTATTGCTACGCTGTTATGGCGTGCGCACAATGTTCGTTTCGTGCTTCTTCCTCCTCTTCCTCCTCGTCATCGTCGTCGTCGTCGTCGTCGTCGTCGTCGTCGTACAGATTGGAGGCGTACCCGTGTGTTCGTCAGCAACCAAGATTAATATTTCAAAGGTAATGAAATAATAGAGACGACGCGAAGATACGTAGAGAACAATTGAGTGGACACAGGTGTTTCGCGCCGCGGGGTATCTGCTATCGAAGTATTAATACTTTAATTTATATACTTTTGATATATTAATCTTTGGACGCTACATAAGTATGTATGTTTAACAGTAAGACGTTTGTATTAAAAGCACAAACAAAATTTTATGCTTTATTAATATAATGCTAAATTAATGTAAATAATTAATTGATATAATCAATTAATTGATAACGTCATTATTCTGTTAGTTAATTTCCGAAATAATACGTTTGGGTAATGTGCAATCATTTACATGAGATATATATATTTAATGTGTAAATAAACATATATGCACTGAAAAAAAAATTTGTTCAACGAAAAAAAATTATTTGACAACAAAATGCTGCGGTCGAATACGTGCAAATAAATGTAATAAGAGTAAAATATTATTTTGTTTAACTATATACTATGATGATTTTAGATTTGGCTCAACTAAATTGAGTTATTGTAGACAAAATGTTTATTTGATATTAAAATATATTTAATTAAATAGGAATTTATTTTGATTATCCATTAAATAACATTAATTGAGACAACAAAAAGATGTGTGTGTCAAACAAAAATTTAATAAAATAACTAAATTTATGTTTAAAAGAATTACATATTGTTTACGCTCAACTTCTTTACAGTTGAAATTTGTATACACAATATTATCGTTAAATTTATGTATGTTTTATTTGACTAAACAGTCTTTGTGACAAAACAGTAAATCGAACTTTGTATTTATTTGATTGTGACACAATATTCTTTTTGTGAAATATTTTGATTATTTTGTAACAATTTAATTTGAATAAATTATCTTTCTTGCTCGTTCAAGTATATTAAGTATGAAGGCATCTTAGTTTGACAAAATATTTGTTTTATTTGAAAGTCATTATAGTTAAGTAACATAAAAAGTCTTGTCGAAAACTAATGAATTTATTTGATTAAAATGGTTTTTTATGCTTTAACGAAAAAAATAATTTATTTTGTTATTTTTATTTTTCCAGTTTAATTTATTATTTACTGGTTTCACATATCTATTCTTATCTTATTAACTACAATTAATTATTATTGAAAAACATATCGCATTGCCACCAAGATTTGAACCTACGATTCCTAGAACGGTAGCCTAACCTTACACTTACGCTGAGCTAATCGCACGTTGTGATCGAGTTATTACTAACGTTACTTATATCTCCTACTGTAACCATTTGTAATTTCATGCTTCTGCTGACAATTTAATACTATTAATCTTTGAATAGAAACGAAATAATACATGTTTTTATCTTGTCAACTTTTAAAAAATCATTTATTATATATATTGAAAAAAAGATTGGTTACTGCAGCAAATTAGATGGTTAAATATGGTATAGCATTTTTAATTGGCTGTAACAACCAATTTTTGGTTGTGTTAGCCAATGAAATCCTATACTAACATTGCGGATAGACTAACACAACTAATTCTGGTAGCAAGCTGATGTCAAAATGACGACAAAATGATGTAGCTTGTTACCTGGGAACAATTGGCTGCAGCAACCAAAAATTGACTGTTGCAACCAATTAAAAATGCCATGCCATATTTTACCATCTAATTTGCTACAGCAGCCAATTTTTTTTTTCAATGTAACAAAACACATATGCAGCAAAAATAATATAAGATCATTTATGTTACACAAGATATATAATTAATGCAATAATTTTTTATTCAATTAAACTTAACCATAGTTCAGTGATGCCAGTTTGGGCTCGTTTACGGCATTTTACGGCATGGGAAGGGGGTACGTCGACAAGCGGCGGCAAGGCACACACAAAAGTATGAGCCTATATTCGTGTGCGATTACGATTCGGCTTCGAGCGGTAGAAGAGAGCAGTATTTCTCGCTTATTTTAAGCGACCGAAAATACTTCCTTACTTCCGGCTATTCGATGTACATCGAACAATCTGGATAATATGTATCTTTTAATAAATTATCATATGCCCCTCCCATTTATCCTAAATAGAAAAATCAAAACGATAGTTTACGAAATATTATTTGTTTACGATTTTCTATGGATGTTATATATCGAGTTTATATTGAAATAAATCAATGACTGCAGGAAAAATACACATTCATCTTTCAAGAGATCGATAAAAAATAATTTAAAAATTGCACAACATGCAATGACGAAAAATCAATATTTTTTTAATGCAAATAAAATGTTTTTTAAAAAAATTCAAAAAGTTTTCGAAATGTTTTCGTAATGATTTGCATTTTGATATTGCATTTATCAAATGCGTTTGGTGTCGATCAACACTTTGTTTTAAATATTTTTTAACTATTATCCAAATGTTATGTAAAAATTCTGATAATGAATAAAATTCCGAAGGCGAGACGATTAATCTAATTATAAAAATATTGTCAATATAATATACAAATATAAAAGTCATTGCATATTATGCAATTTTGAAATTAATAATTTTTTAAAATTGCACCCCCTCTACATACCGTAAAATGTCGTAAACAAGCCCAATCTGGCATCACTGCTGTAGTCTACTTAACAAATTGTTCAATTGGTTAACAAAAATTCAATTTTATTTAGTTGACAGGACTACTTATTTCGAAGTCTTCAAGAAAAATTAGTTAACAGCATCATATATAATAGTTATTTGGATAGTCTCACTGAGTCAACTAAATGCGTTTATATGATACGCACGCACGCACGCACGCACGCACGCACGCACGCACGCACGCACGCACGCACGCACGCACGCACGCACGCACGCACGCACGCACACACACACACACACACACACACACACACACACACACACACACACACACACACACACACACACACAAACATATATATAATTATTTTAAATATGAGGATTTGTTTGAATGGAATTATACCTTTATTATGTGAAATAACGTTTTTATAAATTTTATATATTTAAGACAATCAAATGTCAAATAAGTATATATTCTACATTGTATAGACGAATTCTTAAATAAGACTAATCTAATTCATTATTAATTAAAATATATGAGAGACTTAAATATTTAGTTACTTTAACTGTGCATAAATTTTGGAAGAAACATTTTTCACAAAATACAATATAATTTTTTGTTGTCATATAAACGTATTTATCATAGTTGACTCCGTGAGACTTCAAATAAATATAATGACGCTGCTAACTGATTTATTTTTAAGACTACTAAATGATAATGGTCTCGTCAACCAAATGAAATAGTTAAATCATTTCCGTTAACCAACCATTGCACAGTTTGTTGAGCAGACTGCGATTAAATTTGATTGAAAATTTGTTGCATTAAACAAATCTGCAAACGACTAAATGTATTTAGTTTGTTGAACAAATTTTTTTTTCAGTGTGTATAATTAATTATCTTTATTATTTTATAATTTTTATCTTTATTATTTTATAATTTTACTTATTATTATATATATAATTATTAAAGTAGTTAATAATTTTAATCATTTTTAGCATTTTATAAATATGCATCATATTCCTTACTTTACTTTATTTTTATTTGCGTTTCCTTTGATTAAATAAATGAAGCGCCTTTACGATACGTTTGAAAATATCGGTTCGCACCATTCTCTTTTTTTCGCTCACTCTATCCCTCATTAAATGCGAAAGATAGAACGACCAAGAAAACCGCGAGGATTATTATCGAGAGGCCGGAACATCTTTTCAACGCCCAATCGTGGATATCTTTAGAAAGGCTGCCTCTCGTTACTATTTTACCTCTTTGGTGAAGACGTCGCTGATGAAGGAGAGAGATGCAATAAATAGTAGACAGGTCGTGATCCTTTGGAGAATAGATCGGTTCGCTGAAGAGACTTAGAATTTACGATAAAACTAAATAAAATTAAATTAGTTATTTTTTTATTTATTTATATTATTTTAAACTTTGTCTAATACTTAAAAGAAAAATTGAAGTTATCAAATGATCACGTGGATTGAATAAAAAAATGCTAAACAAAAATGTTAAACAAAAAGAAAAAGAAAGAGGCGCTATTAAATCATATAAGCAATTAAGAATTTTATGTAACGATAATAATGATTTTTATATTAAATTTAAATAATAATTTATGAAGTTGACAGATATGATAATGCAATGTTACAAAAATCATGTAGAAATGAAATATTATATTTTTAAGATTGGTATAAGAATATAAGAAGAATAGTTAATACGCGTTGATAATGATTAATATTTTTTAATATTTCATTAATACAGGGTGGGGCAAAAGTCCCGCTACCATTTTGATTGCGTTATGTGACGTATAGCTCAGTTTAGCTTTAACCGTTGTGTTGTGTAGACGTCCAAATTTTATATGGTAGCGAGACTTTTGCCCCACCCTATATTAATGAAATTGGATTGAAATAGATTAAAATGGATTCAAATTTCCAGAAATACAGATTCATGAATGTTAAAATGAATTCTTTTCAATCCTGAATGCATTTCTATTGTTTTAATTTAGTTAAATTTCAAAATAATATCAGCGCCATTTTTGTGCAACATAAATATTGCTGCTGCAATTCAATATTCTGAATAATGCAGTTTTTCAATCTAAGTAAATAAAAAAAGTTTTTATTTAAAAATGGACCATAAATGATACTTAAATTATTCAAAATTGTAAGTAGAAAATTTTTTGTTCTAATCCAACTAACATAAAAAAAGTTGTAACGTAAAAATAATTGAGCTATGTTCTTTTGTTTCTCTTTGATTAGAAGTAAAATGAATGATCGATGTGAATACTTGCAAGCCAAGTCGAACGCAGCCTGAATGTTACACTGATCACGGCGCGCGACATCGACCAAGCGAGATAAGATTATCCGACACTTACCTAATGTTGTATCATGTATCACAATAATGTAAATTGTATATATTTTATTACATCTGTAAAATAATTTTTATGATATCTATATTCGTGCACTGGTTTAGCTGGTTGTAATTGAAGTAGAGAATGAATAACACATTTATCATAGAAGAAGTGGTGTAGCGGAGAACGTAGAAGATTCATAATCCATAATTCATAAAAATTATTTTACAGATGTAATAAAATATAAACAATTTACATTATTATGATACAACATTAGGTAAGTGTCGGATAATCTTATCTCGCTTGGTCGATGTCGCGCGCTGTGATCAGTGTAACATTCAGGCTGCGTTCGACTTGGCTTGCAAGTATTCACATCGATCATTCATTTTACTTCTAATCAAAGAGAAACAAAAGAACATAGCTCAATTATTTTTACGTTACAACTTTTTTTATGTTAGTTGGATTAGAACAAAACATTTTCTACTTACAATTTTGAATAATTTAAGTATCATTTATGGTCCATTTTTAAATAAAAACTTTTTTTTATTTACTTAGATTGAAAAACTGCATTATTTAGAATATTGAATTGCAGCAGCAATATTTACGTTGCACAAAAATGGCGCTGATATTATTTTGAAATTTAACTAAATTAAAACAATTGTACTTCCTATTTACAATTCTGAATTGAGTAGTATTCATGATGCACAGAAAATGCTAATATTATTTTTAGATTGAAAGGCGTAAAGATATGCTCTATGCAATTCCTATAAATGAATAGAAATGCATTCAGGATTGAAAAGGATTTATTTTAACATTCATGAATCCGTATTTCTGAAAATCTGAATCCATTTTAATCCATCTCAATTCATTCTTGTTTGCTGAGTAAATACTATATAC